>NW_019213278.1:0-21534 GCF_002532875.2 Varroa jacobsoni | reverse complement strand
GCTATATGATTTAAAATTAGTTTCAACACGTGAAAAGCATTGTTTTTCTCATTGATGGCCCACTCTAGCCGCTGCTCCACCATACACGAAACTACCCTTATCACTAGTGAATCTAGTAAACATTTTTCGTTCTTTTAATCAATTTCGCGAAATTTAATCACCTAATGAAAGAACATTCCCGAGCATGAAAATAAGATACATGTTAGATAAAAGCGTGAATATTGCTGCCAATAGTTGTGACGATATTGTGTGGTAGCACAATAAATACGGTAGGGAACGCTTTGAGCAACGGGACAACTTTTTATCATTACTTTTAGCAAAAAATTAAGCGTTACCAAAAGTGCAGCTCCGTAAACAAGCCGTAACTTTGCAATGGCATTGTGATGAATAACTTGCGTTCTGGGATGAAGTTAGAAAACAGCTCTTTGCTAAGTAGCCAATCTGATTATATAATTAATATAACTAAATAAGGATAATCAATTGACCATTTTGAACATCTTCGTGTACAACAATTTAGTTTCCCCAAGCGTCCTCGCTATCGCTTGCCATAGCTGATGCTAGTTACATCACTGACTCACATTATTTTCCGTTTTCCGAATTATAATTTTCAGTAGTCGGTGGAAACAGTCATCATAATCTGCGTCATCGGTAGGAGCTTGACGTCGATTGAGAGTAGTACGCCTTCTGCCGTATTTGAGACGCTTCTATAGATATTTATTGAACGGCGTTTCCATATGAACGCATATCGGTCGATAATGCATCGTTGTCTCAATTCAAATAAAAGACTTAGATAAGTCGTTTTATAATGAGACTTAATTTTAATTATTTCTAAAAACATAGCTATTTATTGCTAGATGTATAGGTCTGCTTTCTGTGTAGAGTGATCACACGGCACTCACATCCCCAACTGCCTATGCATATGTAATTGACGATGTGCCTTTAGGTAACCTAACATAACTGGACAAGCAAAGCCCCGTCTTCGCATCACCAGCTTCAGCGTCAGCTCGTAACGATCTGCCAGACTTCCGGGGCAGCCTAGAGGCACAGCGAGCGCATACTTTGTCCATTCTTGTTTCTCGCGAACTCCCTCCTTGTTTTCACTGGCATATCTATCCCTCTCGCGTTTTTCTCTCCTTTTCGTCCGGCGTTCCTTACCGGGCGGACACTACTCTATCTATGCATGTCTCGAATTTCAAATAATTCTCAAAGGCACAAAAGTGGATAGGAAGCAGAGAAGGCCCGTCCTTGTTCCTTGCGTGTGTTTCTCCGTTGAAAGAGAATGCGATCGGACAGATAGAAATGGCGATACAAAGGATCGGTTCGAGGTAAAGCGCCACGGCGGCAGAAGGCCGTCAGAGTAGCCTGGGCCAAGCACCAATCAAGCGGCTTTCGCCTGAGGAAGCGAATTAGAGTCGACATTTGTTACCTGCCATTCATAGCCTCATCGCGGCCACCGTTTCTAATTAGTACTGACAACGGTGCACGCGTTATTATTTAACAATAGACGGCTAAATGGTATAGCGCACCCTTGTTATATATAAGCGTAAAACATCTGCTTGTTTCTAATATTTCTTATTCCAGTATGTGCTGGACACATAACCGCGGTAGGAAGTCTGTGCTCGGTGGTGCCGATAAACCGGCGACAGCCTACGGGACTAGTAATAGCATGTCATCGCCTTTAGTAGTTTGTCGCTTGTAGCTCATTTCTGTAGACTCCGTAAGGATACAATTTGTACCTTTATTCGTAAGCACATATGGATCGTAACGATATACAAATTGTATGAGTGAGTCATCTAGTGGCGGGCATGGCCTCATGCAGAACGGCGGCAGGGGTAGCACACAACCCTTTCTCTTAGAAGGAAGATGCGGGGGTTGAGGCAGTTAGAGACATACACAGGCTGCGAACAACTGAGCTAGCGAATTTATTAAAATAATGAACAATGATAATGATTATAGCCGGCCGAAAGCTGGTGCTGAACTCGACCAACACAATAATCTGGCTAGCGTATCCGTTCGTCTGAGACGTATCGCACCCAGCGCATATTTATGGTAAACCGTTCTGCCGAGAAAGAGGCAGACGTGCAGTTCTATGGATGACGCATGCAGCGAATGTACAAAAGGTGCTGCATGAATGGAAGCACGGCCAAAACAAAGATGCAAGCGAGCTCGACCAGACCCTGTCATAAACCTATTCTCCTTGCCTTAATGAAGTAAATGAATGAATGAATGAAGAAAACGCTATAATTGCATGTCACGCTCATTTTGAAGTGGCAGACACCGGTGCTTGATGACAGGATCGGCATAGAAAAGGATCCAACGTTTGATAGGGGTATTTTGAGGGTCGAGCGGTGAAAAGGTCAACTAAGTTGATGAAGCGTACCTCAGTGAAGATGAGGTCGGATAAACTAAATAAAACATTACGTTGAAAGGGGCATAGGCTAGCGCGTCAAACGAAGAACGACACCTTGGACACTCTGCTGATTGTGCTTATTATAGAAATGACAATTAGGCGTTAGTAAAATCTAAAGTTTGTATATATATATATATACATATATTTTCTAAGTTGCGATGAAATACGTTGGTCTATCGCAGTTTTCTAAAAAAAGGACAACGAAATATGATGTGCCAAAGAGTACGTTGTGTTGATTTAATGTAAACTATAAGCAATAGATTAGAATTGCAAATGAAGCGTTGCCACGCTTCATTTGATCATATTTCTATTCAAGCATCAACAGGAAAACTTTAAAATAATCTCGAAATAGATAAACCAATGGCATAACTTGTCAAAATTTACTTTCATCCATAAACGGGCAATAATGCATATACTATGTATAACCGTTCTACATAACTCGATGAATCTATTACGATTATGATGCGGACACCTGTACAAAATACCAATAATTGCTTTCGTCAGATTTCCGATTCCGCGTTTTTACTAATCGTCGTGGTCTGAATATTGCAAACGCGCAGGGTTACTATTGATGCTCGTTTTGCCCCAAAGCTTTATGTATAAGAGCAATTGTTGAGCGCATGTTCATGGAAGGTTTCCGAGACTAGCTACCGCCAAAAACCCGTGTCAGATAAGTTTCTGCTTCAGCGTTTGCAGCTGTTTTTATGCTTATATTTATTGTGAAAATATTTGAATAGAGTTTACTCAAGTTCTGGATGTTTTATAATGATATACTCTATCAGTATCCAATATTTAAGGTTGTCATGGGCAAAGCACGCCTTGTATCAACAAAGTTGCATTCGATTCCTGCATTACCCTACAGATGCACACCTGTTCCAGAAACGAGAATAACAGACCAATGGGCCGCCGCGGCCTTTCTCTGACTTCCTTTTGTGAATTGGAATTTGAAATTTTGTCTATCAGGCTAGAACAAAGCCCTCTTCAACCGGCAGTCAACATTAATCTAAATCTAGCGTTTGATATTTAGTTAACAAGATTTGATACTGAAAATTGAGAAATATCATCCTATAAAGATAATGCGCACAAATCACCTGTCTGTTACGAACGATTTGGTTGGCCATGTTGAACGGAATTTACTATTCGTCATTGTCATGAATCTAATTATAAACATAGGTGTCGTAACCTTGGTTGTTGGCATCTTGTTATCTCGTTCGCACTCGAAACTGCTAAAAGACTATGAAGAGCTCGTGGATGGCGCACAGCAGAAGCTGAATGTCAATTACCATTAGGCTTAGCCCACTGTTGGATTGCATACGTGGCGCCGTCTGGTAGAAGTGCCTGAAGTGCTCGTCCTATCGTTCGATATTCGCTAAACACAAACAATGAATTGTTGGTATAATTGAATCGTACATGAACAGCTACGTGGAAATATACGAGTTCCGTCATTTTTTACGCTTTTTTTTTTTTTTTTAACATTGTGTATTCGCTAGTCGCGGTCCTTGCCCTGTGAGTCAAATGCCCGTGGTTGCCCCTGATCAGTGGAGCATTTATGCTGCTGACGAGACGTTGGCATGGATTGAATTCATTCCCGGGTGGAGCGTGTAGCACTAATGCTTAGCAGGCCGAATTACTGTGATGAGTTGAAGTGAGAATTAGGACCTGTGATGTGAAACTGCTTTAGGTAACGCTCCCCGGCTAAAAGCGCTGTGCTCTAAGTACCTGTCTCCAAAAATGTATGTCTGCTATGGTATCATATGGATGCTATCGTAATAAGTTTTGAAACAAGTCATGATAATGTGATCGTAGAGATTAATTGGACAGATATAGTAATATAAATACATGTTTTACGCTTTACTATATCCATATAAGCGCAGTCTTAGTATATAAATACATATTGTCCATATGTAACGTAGCGCAATCGTTCTTCATTCATGTAATTGATATCTTTTAAATGGTTACTGGTAGGCAATGCTATGTAGTAAAAAACAGAGAACCGTTAATTCTGCTAATTTATGTGGACTACTTTTTTAAGCACAGTAGTTGAGGGGCATACTTCCTGAAACGTAGACCCTACAATGCTGCACCTTACGTTCACTATGTCCTACAGTAAATCGGAGCAAAACTAAGAAAGATGTGCCAATGTTGTGTTACGCCATTGTTGCTTACGTAACTCGTATAGCTGCATATGGCCAGCAATCAATGGCATAGTAACGGACGATGTAATAACAAGCTAATGTTTATTGTTCTTGGGGTCGCTTGATGCCCAGGTTCGATGTCTTGTTTAGAATTTCGTTTGCTCTTTCGCTTGCTTTTCAACGGTACGTCACGCTTCTATCGATCAATGTAGATTAAAAAAAAAAAAAGCATTCGATCAAGTGTTATTTCCTAAAAACGACCCTTAATTAAAGTAATTTCACAGAGATTAATTCTATAGAGGCTTATGGCGAACCGCGGTAGTTCTGAATTTTCCTGTACCTTCCCAAAGAACATTGTCGATTGCCACTGATGGGAAGATTAAAATGATTTTTAAAGCTGCTGCCTTATAAGACCAAGCTTAGATAGGCCAAATAAATTAAATACATACTTATCTCTACCAAGCCACGTACAATATACAACCAAAATTGATAAAACATTTAACCCGTTAAAATCTGTTAAATCATCAATTGTTTTCCTCTTATTTAAATACCTCGGACGACGATTTAATTTCGGTTTGGAAACCTTACTATTAGACGCTTCTTGAAAGGGCCGACCTGACTTGTGTACTGGGATTATAATTCATATCAAAGAAGCGATACCATACGAAATGTCGCTATAAGGTCAGTTTAAATTTAAGGATCTTGACCTGTTCGACTAACCGCCTACATACTACATCCAAAATATTGCATAGCTAATAATTTCATAGGACAAATATAAAGTTGCATTAACATATTAAGGCGGAGGACAACGGGAGTAACTAAAGTTAAATTGAGTTCAGTATTCTGAGTTGACTATAATTAATGCTGGCTTGAGATGGTTGGCCAAATATTTATCTGTTTTCTACTAAGATCTACCATTAAGCTAAAATCGAAATATCGATTATAATATAGCGTATGGCCTATTTTAACGCAGATAGCATTATTTGGTAACGATATTATGAGTCGCGATTCCATTTTAAAAACCTTTTCCGCCATAGTTTAAATGATCTACTGCCATCATTTGATTATTCGTTAGCCTCAAAAGTAACTTAAAATCAGACATAGTTATTTTTGCCATTTTTATAGGCCTAGATGATAGACCCTTCTCCACGGTTGCTTCTTTACAGCTTGGCGAACTCGCTAGATGTTTTATATTTTTATCCCTATGTGTGTCACTATATCGACTTTTCTCGTCTATTTGTCCCCTTTCGTCGTAATTTTGCTGGTGCATTTTAGCGGACCTCTATGCAATAGGTACTATGCTACGGCGGTGATGGACTTGCACACTTCAACATGTACTCGCTTATTGTGAGAAGTACATCGTACCTCTTTTTCATACCCTTAGCTCACACTCTCCGAGCAGCACTGTGGCATAGTTTTCCGGCGGGGGGCAGGGGCGGGGGCAAGAAACTCAGATGGAACGAAGCAAATGCCGATGGAGTGAAGTGTTCTTGCCGAGATCTGACACCCATCTCTTTTTGTGTCCCGGACAGCATAAAATATATCGACGATACAGTTGCACAAGGAGACAAATTGACATTAGTTGGTCGAGACCAAACCACGTAGACAGTTACAAACGGAACAGAGAGCGGAACGCTGAACGTGACTCGGGACTTGGGCATTCAGGGCTCGCTTCTTTTTTGTTGTACTTTCCGTTCATTGCTATTGGCACATCTCGGAGAGGAACATGAGCTGAAGTAGTCAAAGCGTTACTACCACTCGGCCAAAATCCGACAAAACAAATAGCAGCGAAGCAATTTAACGCTCCAATATTCTATCAACGGTTGTAAATTATCGCTTAACCTACATTAGGCAAAAGACCTTGCGAATCGCAATACATTTTTCTTTTTTACAAGATCATCAGGTAAAATATCTCTGTTTTGCATGAAGATTTTCGTAAATGTCACAGTTCATTCCTCGTGTTATGCTGTTGTCAGATAATTTGGATAGGCGCTTGAGCCTCTTACTTATGCGCTTTCATCGATATTCAAAACAACCCTCACTTGCAGTCGTAGCGCGCCCAGGAGTTTAGCCTCTCCAGATCCTCATTCCAGGTCCTTTCACTCGGATACGAATTCTCTATTTTGAAGCCACTACATAAGATGAAGTCAAAGAAACGGAACAAAATAGGTACGACGCAATGTAGTCAGATGTGTTTCGTCGGAGTAAGGAAGGTGTGAGGTCGAAAGACCCTGCGTGGGTTGAAGTGAGAAGGGGATGAATACTCACCCAATGTTGAGGCAAGTAGGCTTTCAGAGAAGGAAAGAGAATATATGCTGGGATTCCGGACCAGAGAAGTTGAGCCACTACAGACATGGAGAATAGTACATATATATGCATATACGTACGAACAGACACAAACCCACGCCAACCACTCTTGTCGAGCAGCTTGTTCAGTCATCAGTGAGGACGGAGTGCCCTTTCCCCTCCCATTGGAACCAGCTAGGGAATGAGCACCCTCTTAAAATTTCCTACAGCCTAAAAGGCTGTGCGGGTGTAAAGGAATTCAAAGTTATTTGGGAGCAATGTTAGGAGCATTAAAAGCATCAGCATGGCGGCAGCTCGTAATTCCCGATAATTCTGTAGCAATATAGACCATACAGCCCAGCTCGTTTTGTTCCTTGTGATTTAGCTGTTGTGGGTTGATGATCCCGATGTAAACCTACTACATTGTTACCGTACTGCGTGTATTTACCACCCTCCCCTTCTCCATGAAGCATACACATGCTGAGGCATGGATAGCAATAGTTTCTGCCCATTTTTGACGGGCCGCCTAAAAGCCACGTTGCAATTCATCGACGGAATAATTTAGACACGTAGTTATCGTATTGTGGTATGTACCACAACCATGTAGTAACCTATCTCCGAGTACTAAACAACGCGAATTGAAAGAATTTAATTTGAAAATATCAATTAATAGTACTTATGTTATATTTATACGTGAATATACGTCTTCCACTAACGGATCAACGTTTATGAAAAGCGAAGCCCCCATCAAAAATCAGCCTCTGCTTATCTAATTTGGCAATGGATCGCGGTATTTAGTAAAATAATTAGTCATCAAGACTAAATAGACCGCTAAAGTAAAGAGCTTCCATTTTATCTGAGGTAGCTTCAACTGCGCACATACAAAACTACAACAGTTTGCGCATGCTTATATATCCCTTGGGCTAAAGCAGATACCACGAAAAAGACGCATATATCGAACAAGTTACTAACTAACTAAGAATCGCCTCATCTGAATCTAACCAAAAAGCAGAATTACATCAGCAAAAGGGACTCAACTTCCCACTAAAATGCCGCGTCGTCTTCCTTTGTCTGATTCGCTTATCTGCTCCGGAGTATTCTCGTCCTTCCAAAGCCATCACTTTTGTATCTAACTTATCCCCCCCCTTCGGTGTTGAACGAACTCGTGCCTGTCCATAACTCGAACAGCTTTGGTAAGTTCATTGTACCTTGCTCTCAGAGTATTACTAGCAGTGGTAGCCAGTAGTAGTTTTATTGCCAGGTGTTGGTTGTTCTCCTTTAGCATGGCCAATTCCTCGGAGGTCGTTCTGTGAGTTGCCAGGATGTCCGCGGAAACACCTGATACACCACCGTCGCCACAGCCAACAGAGTAGGAGAGTCACCGATCCCGCAGTTCCGCTTTCCTCCAGGCTAAGCGTACACATTCCCCTGTGTATACGTATGTCCTCGCTGCGCCACCGAGACTTCCCTTCTCGTGAAAGCAGGCAAGAGGCTGAGTGTGGAACGACAGCCCAACTGGGATAAGGTCCCAGCTTTGGGCATTTTGTTGTGCAAGTGTCGATAATGCAAGAATTTGCACGTGTAGATGTCCAGAGTATGTGTGTACCCTGAAACGAGAAATAGCTCAAAATAGATTCTATGTAGGTCCCTCCCTGCGTATACTATTAGAGAATCCCAAGTCCCCTTGCCGTTTCTTGACCAGTGGCGCATGACGCCTGCTACTACCGCTGCTGGTTAGAGCTGTAACAGCGCGTAATATCCACCCTACACTGAACACACACTCCGTTTAGGTCTAACTGCTCTTTCTACACATATATATATGTAACAATACCATAGCGCAGCACATGCGCATGAACGGTAATGGGCCACATCCATACTGCTGCTACAAGCAGTACTACAAACGCACATATAAAGCAATAATGTCTACATGCCGCGTATCCATCTAAGGGTTTCAACAATCCAGTGAAATGCTCAAGCAATTGGTTTCCTTCATCAAATACGCAAACGATAAAGTACCGTAACTTCATCATAGTGTATATGTGCGAATCATCATGTTTACTGTTATGAATTAATTTTGCTTTAATTAAAAGTTGTGCTTTTATCGAATTCTGTGTATGTGTCTGTCTCTCGCTTGTTAAGCAGTTCTTTAAATACACGAACTTGCATAGGGGCAGTTCTCAAAACCCCATGGTTTTCTTTACTGGGAAGATTCGTTTGTTGAAGATAAAAGGAAACCCCACCCCTTAACGTGACAGGCATTTGACTGAGCAGGGAAATTCTGTTTCAGAATCGGGGACAATCCAACGGAAGTTATTTAGGACAACTGTCGCTTTTACCGAGCATTACTTACAAAAACAGAGTAAATCCTGTATTCGTTTCCAGGATCAACGCCTATTTTTTGCCGCTTATTCCAAACCTTAACTGTCCTAGTGAAGCCTTATGGGGTAAAGTATATCAGCAGCTTATGACTACACTGGGTGAAAACCTATATTAGGATGTACATGGTACTTTATCAACAACAACAATAGTGATGATTGAGAGAAAATTTTCTGCAACAAAGAAAAAGAGTCTTGAGTCGGACATTGAAAGCTGAAACGCAAGCCAAGCCGCATTGGCGATTATTGCATTTGAATAGCTGGAATTAACGCTAACGTCAACCATCCTTTTACTGCGCAGGTTCTTCCTTTTGAGCCTAGCAAGAAAGATTTGGCTCAAAAGCCACGGAGGATAGGATTAACTGCGCTTTACTTTGGGCGACAGGCGAAAGTTGGCGGCTAATCGGTCATGCCCGTTTTTAGCAATGTTAACGAGATATAAACCACGTTCACGTTTTTATGCACGTATGCGTTCTGTTGAGCTTAATACGTAATTATAGCATGCTTTTTAACAGATAAAATAATAACCGTTCTCCTATTCCTTACCTGATACATTGATAGTTAAACCAGGTGCGGAAAACCAGAAAATTAGCGGGAAATTTGAACCTGTTGTGAAAGATGAAAGATGTCAACCCAGCCAACATTGTCGCATCGTTCATAAAGTCGGGACGACAACTCTGCAGCTTCGTTATAGAAACAAAAGGCTAGGGGAGCGAACCAGCGGGACACCGGCAAGTGAACCCTGGACGAACAGCCGAAGGCGAGAAGTGCTGAAGGCGGGGCGGCACAGAACGGTTTCAAAACTAGAATGGAATTCGTCGGGTCCGAGTGAATGCTACGTAACAAACGCTAAAATGATCCAACCTTTCTGGCTGAGCAGACGAACCTGTCAAAGAATCGGTCGGGCATCCGCGCATAGGCACATTAGTTGGCGTCCAATGATGCTACATCAGCACGTACGACTTCGGACGTATTTTATTTCGTATTTTCCTAATGTACATGAAGCAAGAATATGCCAGCTGGATACAAATATTGAACGCATAATTGGATGTTTGTTTATGACGTAAGGACTGACGCATTTCCAGACGGACTGCTATGGCAGTGCCCTCGCACAGCCCGTCAACTACGACGTTGATGCTATTAGATACTTTGATTGTCCGCTGTTTTAGTTGATTTGGTGACAACGCTTGTTTGGAACGAACATGGCGCTATTCAGTGCCTAATGTACAATTAGAGCAGCGGTAATGAGTAATAATCATGTAACATCTTACAATACAAGTGAACTGGCATCAAGTTGACTACTGCATATAAAAAAAAAAAAAAAAAACAAAGTATATATATTTATTTATAAGCAAGACTGTGACATTAGAGTAGAAGCACTCATCTACATTGTCACTTTTTTCACTTTGCAATGCTTAAATTAAAATTAAGCTTTGTACAAATATGCTCAATGAGTAATAGGGTTACGTACGAGATTATAGCATCGGTCTGTATTTTCACGCTTGGGAGAATGATTGTTATTCGGCCCGTCCCAGGATTGGGCTACGGTAACGAATCAGCTCGTCCTATCACGAAAAACATACTTGAAGGCCTATACGCACCCTAATTATTTGGCCCACCCTGAATTATTTGAAACGAAGAGGCATTTAGATAAGTTGAAAATTAGTTCAACAGATGTTCATGATTTCGTCTCTCGTATATAGCTTACATTGAAGGTAAGTTGTGCTGCATATCCTATTGGATAATATATTATTTTTAATTCTAACCTACTTTGGACTCTCACTCATCAAATGTTTGGGCACATATGTCCAGTAGAGTGCCATCTACTATTATGTGTCAAAAAAACACTTATGGGGTTCATTTCTCACCGATCCATATGAGGAACAACATTAATTATAACTAAATGGTATCAATAAGTATGCCACAAGGATTTGACTCCAAACAAAGAGGTGAGATAGATGACACAAATAGAGATGACTATCTCTAGCGATCAGCTGCTTGTCATCGTTGTATTGTATGTAGGCAAATGGCAGCACGCGGAGAGAAAAAATAGTTCTCTAACAAGACACGACTGGGGGATTTCGTGTAGGAGAAAAGAGGGAGCACCACTATAAATTTTTGCTATATATTAACGTCTGTTAACGCCTGGGGATCCCGTCCTTAGACCCGCAGCAGCATTCTCGGCCAGATTAACGAAGCACTGCAAGTCTTCCATTGTGTCGATAACAAAGCGGCGATATTTCCAAGAGTACCTATAATAAATGTATTTCTTGATTGCAATATAAAGGCTTCAATAGGGTGCTCGTTTTTCTTAGTGCTGCTAGATAGGATAAGACATTATCTGTTGGTTTTTTTTTCGCCTAGAAATGTATCATAGCATCGATGAACCTCGAGAGGATATATTTCCGATTTAATACATTATAGAATGAATGCAACGGCAATGAATCTAAGGTTTGTGATAGAAGTGAAGGATGAACTCGGTTCTGTATCGGTTTAATTACTCAACAATCCATGAGCCGTTGACTACATCGAAATATCCAAATAGATATTTAGCGTCATGACCGGTATTATTATTTCGAGCTCGTACTTTGTAGAATGGTACAAACCATTTTACCTGACTACAATCAACATCGCCATTAAATTGATTGTTTACTATTAAATCGGATAGTCGTAATCTACCGGTGTAAAAGCTTAGACCAAACGATTTTTACTTCTATGTAGGCAGGCGATCGTGCAGCCTTACGAAGGTGTTAATCGCTCTCGAGCGAAATTTTGGGTAGGCGCGCCAGCGAGGATCGGTCCTAAGCCGCGACACATGGTACGCTATTGCATCAAACGCATCGTAGGCTACAAGAGACACCGATAGGCTTATCGCTATCCTTAGCGAAAAGATAAATACGTCCTAGTTTCGAAACTTGATATCATCTCGAACGCAGAAAAGCTAAAATGGAGAGAATGGAAAGGACATCACCAACAATAACAAGCGAAATCAGCTATTCCGCTGAAGTATCTCATGGAAGGGCATGAAAAATGATATTATCTAATACTTGTGAACTGATCATTATATTCGAATGCGTTCTTTGTGATGTCATTCCTGGGAAAGACTTGTTTCGGCATTGTTGCATTTAATCGGACATGATCATAGAAATGCGTCTCAGATTTCCGAGTTCAGCCAGAGAGATAGCAAGGAAACGGGTCGCAATGACATTCGCCCGTGAGAATATCGCCCTCGAGGTAAATTGCGCAGGACTTCAGGGGAGCTTAACATATGGTTAGGTCTGTGACTCACTGTTTGCATAGGTTATCGTTGTTTTCAATATGGGATATTAGGAAATATGATGGTGCAGACAGACAAAAGAGGGAAGTTTCGCCTGAATTGAACTATGGCGTGCAGGACTAGATGAGAGACAAGCAAGCAGACGACTTTCGAATCCAGCACAGCGAATCGCTAGACTCGAATTCTCAGGTGGACTTTGGCATTGTTCATAAAAATCTTTAACTAACAAATATATAGATACTATAACGGATGGAAGTAGAAAGATGCATGGACATCGGTTGACATGACTAGTACATATCGTCGGAGCTACCATGATTGACTGTATCATCAGATCCGACCCATTTCATAGCTTGCAGGCGGAATATTTGTTAGTACATGTGCCATTTACTCTCCGAAGTCGCTGCATATTGTGTCGACTCTAGGCAGGATACGCGTTTCCTTAACGTGCTTAACATACACATGTTCGATGAGGCTTTTCGGTATGCCCCTTCAGTTATTTGCTCTTTTTTGTTATGTGCGGAATCTCTACTATCTAGCACCTAGTGACACTGCAGGCAGTGTCACTTACTTGTCTACCATGGCCTGGAACTGCAGCTATTGACACTCGATCTACAGCCTTTACAGGAATCCTCAGTAGCTACTGATCTCTGTCATTACCCCGGCGCTTGCTATGCTGCTAAAAGTCGTTTAAGAAGTTAGCTGTAGTAATTCTGCGTAAGCTATAAACGTCAGATGCCACCCTCGTAACCAGTGTAGCCCCAACGGGCTTCGACGATGGGAACGACAGCGGCAATGAACGACGACAAACATATGGCTCCACCGCCATAGATTTTTCCAATGACCCTGTTACATTCGTGTCCTGTATGAATGTGTTTGCCTTTCGATCGGTCGCCTGTCACTTCTATGTTGGAACTTTGCAATACAATTTGCCATACTCATCGCTTCCAGTTCGCGGGTCAACATAAATTCGCCGGCCCTTTCCGAGTCTGTGTCTCGAATTCGGACTCATTTCGGGTCCCTGACACGTCTCGGAGACAAGGCATCCGGATTGGCGTAAGCTGCGTAGAATTACGAAGTTATCGCGCGAGTCATGCAATCCACGCATAT
Organism: Varroa jacobsoni; assembly: GCF_002532875.2. Classification (NCBI taxonomy): domain Eukaryota; kingdom Metazoa; phylum Arthropoda; class Arachnida; order Mesostigmata; family Varroidae; genus Varroa; species Varroa jacobsoni. The sequence continues at coordinate 7,944 of NW_019213278.1, read as the reverse complement.
CTATGGAGCAGGAACACTCGAAGCGAGATTATCGTACGGGTCAAATGATTGTTACAACTAACGTCAATGCCATCTGAAGGCTCGGGATAGCGTGTTGGATAGATCGTATGTTGTGTCGTAGAGAAGTACCTTATTTCGAAGCTGCGGGATCTTCACGTTGTTTTTTAACTGCTGGGTCTGGTTGGATTTTTTCTCCCCACTCATCTATCCCGTTCGAAATAAAATAAAATGCATTTCTAAATCTTTCGCAGCCCTTTCGGCGCTCCAGTGATCTCAGGAAGCTGAAAGTGTCCGATCTGCCGGCCTGAGGCGATGTGGCTCACGTAATCTCTTAAAAGCATAGACTTGACTTTTAAATTCGATCAACCTTATTGTCCTGTCGTAGCTTAAAAGGTGAAGACGGCGGGATGCGTTCGTTCGATAGCAAATTGTTCGTCCTGGATCTCTGGATAGAAAGGGCCTTGTGCTTGGAACAGGGATAGAGAAAGCGAGCTGACTTTTAGATTAGGCCTGTAAAAAAAAAGCAACGGCACGATCAAGGTGCATATTCTTTAAGGCATGCTTACGTTTCCCCCAGCAACATAAGGCTCTGATTAGTAACTTTCTTATCGATATATTGTTCATTAAAAAAAGAACTGTTTATGTACGCTTCATTGACCATGCGAGAGGACGATGGACTGGAGGGGGCTAAACATCACAGCTCTCTAACAACGCGAAATTTGGAAATCATGAAAAAAATAGTATTATTTAAATGTTTGTATTTGTTATACGTGATCTAAAATTCACATATCTTGATGGTTCCATTGCACTTAGTGTTCTCCTAACGTTTCACGTTTATGCGGGATCATTGATTAACTTGAAAACATTTAAATTTTATACTAGCTAAAGGCAGTCTTCGATTTTACAGCTTACCACCACGTTAGCTGATGCTTAGGTTTGGAAAACACAGAGGTCGTGTTTAGATAGCAGCGTTAGTGATGCGAGTCTTTGGGTTCGTTTTGTCGTTATAAATTCTATTTGAAAAATAAGAAGTCCATATAGACTTTGTTTGAGCGTAATCTTCTTTGCGATCAATACAGTGTTGATACAATGATATTACATTTACATAATTCCTCGGATGAATAGTGTGAAGTTAAGTGTTCGAACAGACAACATAGACCCCGTGTGGGGCGCTAGTGGTTCTACAGTGAGCTTCTACGGTCCACGTGTTCAAGGGGGAGGTAACATTCATCCAGCCATGATAATGCATCGGTCGTTGATGAGGCTGCAATGAGCTAACCGTTCATGGCCCTCTACTTCCCTCCACTGCTCACAGGACCAACAACGGAATAGCGGCTAAAGCACTCTTATTAAGTGTCTTAACGGTTCCTTTGTACTGCATAACGGGGTCGGTAAAGTCCGTCTGGCAACAGACCTCTAGTCGTTCCGGTAACTGATTCCATCAACACACAAAGACGCAGCGGCTCCAATTCATACTAAAAAAAGAATCTAATGAAAAATGTGTACATATCTGGCAGCTACATACACTCGATTATGTCGAACATGATTTATTCGGTTAAATTTCTGGGTTTTAGGCGTTGAGAAAAAGCAATCTAGACCACATATCAGACGATAGCATAGTCAATAAGTAGCAATGAGCATGTTGATTGTGTCGCCTATATATATATAATAATTACAATAGACAGACTCCGATCGGACACAACGACTCGTTTGCACTAAATGAACGAAGATAGTTTTAAGGCGTCCGTTACGGCCAGTCTTCGACACAATTATGGCTGCAGGTTCTATCGTTTTGCGTGTGACCTGCCATAATCACAAGTTTAGGAGGGTGTCATAGCTACAATAAAAGTTCATCTAAGGCAGTAAATCGTGCTCAGTGCTCTGTTGTACTAATTTAATCTACGTCAGGATATTTATAAGATAAGCACTGCAGTATATAGGCAGACGACATTATCAACTCTCACACATACTTCCAGCTTCTAGAGTCCGGAAGTATTTCTGTTCCAAGAGTGTTCAGATAACTAAGCTTGCGCTAAAACGGTGTACCATCCACCATAGATTGACTGCCGTCATTTCAAGGATAGGGTTCACGCACATTCATGATCACTTCCAATACGCTTTTCTTACAAAGGAATTGTCTGAAAGCTTGGCTTTTGTAAGGCGCATGAGCCTTGACATGTCTACATCAGCCGTACAATGTTGTACCGTCATTGGCGTACGTAAACGGTCTCGTAAACGGTCTGTTGTTAGTCAAGAAAAAGGACGTCTGTGTTCAATATTTTGCAGCCGTTATTTGACAATGAAAATTGCTTGCGATAAAAATAATACACATTTTTCATTCGCCGCCAAGGCCTGGAACAGCTACCTTTTAGTTATCTATTATAACATCTGTGTCAACACAATGCAACAAATATCGTGTCCTGTATATTTGTATTCCTCTAGCTAAGTTTCAGTGAAATCATACTTTTTAAAAATGCCTATCTTCGAAGTATTTGAAGATTTAAATACCATTGTATGTTACTCTATTGTACAATGAAGGAAACTAGATACATCCTATTCTGTGAATCCATATCGAATGCTTTCCGTCGGCAGGCCGGTTAGCTATTAGCTGTATTTAACTTGTAAGTGCTCAGCGGACGTCTTCTCGAACAGTGATAAGAATTAAATTGTTAAGGACATATCAATTGTGCAAGAGTAAAAAAAATATAGGTATGTCGGTCATCCATAAAAATGAATGTGAGGCTTCCTTTCTGACAATGGATGTGCCAGCTACAACTCGGACGTTTTCCCAGGTGATCATTGACTCGCTTACTCATGTATGCCCAGTGATTTTCAAGCTGGACCACTTACTTGATTTTTCTGGACCACTAACCCCGGAAGTATTGCGTCTGTGGGTGCGTGCGTGCGTGTATTTTTGTACGTATCTACAGAGAAGATGCGTATATATACGTGAATGTGTGTGTGTGTGTATGTAGACGTATTTCATGTGAGCTCATCCCATCATCTTGATGGTTGTTAGCCGTACACAATGTACCAATACCCCTGAAGCATCCCCGCCGCCCCTCGCCCATCAACGCTTGCAACCATGGCCGCCATCTACTACTATACAGCTACTCTCATGCATCCACTTGGCTCGATCTGCACTGTTTACCCGCTTTGAGTTTAGTCGCACATCGTTTCTCTTTCTTGCTGCCTGTTCAGACTTTCCTTGCATGCCTTTAGTCGGACCCCCCACTTGCTCAGCCTCTTGTCTGCTATGACCCCAACCGAGGGGTAAAATAAAGCGAAGAAAGGCGGCAGCTAGAGAGCATCCGAGTTGTAAGACGCAAGCCGCATTGCCGTCCATCCAAGGCGAAGATCAAGACAAGAAAAGGTCTTACCAGCGACTGAAGGAAGGCGAGAGCGAGGTCTCGGCCACCGCCATCGGCGACCACGGACTGGGCCTTTCGCGCGCTGAATTCCGGCTGTTCGGGAATTCACAGCTCGATATATCATCCTGCTTTTCGCATTCGTCCTTCCGCCTCTTCGATGGCGGCATGGCGGTGGTTTTTGCTAGGTCCATGGTTGTTTCGCTATGCCATCCCCTTTTCTTTCGTAACCCCAAAATATCGGCCAACCCTGTCTACACGTTGGCAGCTGCAGCAGGACTAGTAGCAGTGGCAATAGCTCCATACTGATAGGGAAGAGCGGGGGGAAAGAGTGGTGGAGATGACTGAGGCTACCCGCCAACACCGTCGTTCTACAACGTTACCCCGTATGATGGTTCTTGGTTCTTTCCGTATGGCTAGCATACGCCGTAACATGCTACACCCACAACGTATAGACCTATATCCTAGATCTCGTACATAGCGTGTACTAAAATGTGAGAGAAGAAGAGGAACCGAAACATACAGAGGTGCGTACGAATGAAAAAGAAAGAGAAGCAAAAGGAGAAATAGGACCTACCGCCTAGCTCTTGCGGCTTCTGGTCCTAACCTCATTTCAGCGACGTCATCCTCAATGCCGTCGCGTGGGCGCTCGTTCTTCAATACGTAAGCGTCGGAGCAAGTCTGTCTCTCGGTATGGGTAATAATGGTCGTGGTTCCGCTGCTGTTGGTGATGATGGACTTACTGCGTTCGTCGCTTGCTACAATTCTCGGCACCGCTAGTACCCCTAACACCTAGCAGTAGGGAGCGCGCCTTTACGCGTATGGCTTCACGCCGCTGCTCCCGGTCCAACTACAGCGACTTCAGAGGCGATGCAGGCGCTGCTCGCGTTTCGGGGCTGCTCGAGGCAGATCGGGGAGATCGTATACGTGAAAAATGAGTTCTTCAGCCAAAGTCGACAACGGGCTCAGGCTTAAAGCTTCGAGCTAGTGCCGTCCTGGACGCATGTACCGGGTGAAAGGCAAGTGAGACTAGAGATGGTTGAGAAAGCGGACGAGCAGCAGTGCAAAAGAAACGCGCGGTGAACTGACTACGAGCCATGCAGACGCTGGCAAGGGGCATTTGGTTTCGAGGCCAGCTAAGTTCTCCGTTAAGCAGCTAACAGGGAGGGAACGTTGAACAAAATCTAGAGAGGAGAAGAAAGAGGAAGATTTGGTGCATTCGCTTCTGATATATTTGGAAGGGAAACACAAACGGAGCACCGGTCGAGCAAGAGACTCACCACTACATTTGCGTTAAGCTGTTTGAAGGTCGACAGTGGTTAAGGTAAGTATATAGCAGTTTCCGGATTAAACGATATATGGGATACACACGTGAAGTATTAATTCCATAACTGGATTTTTCTGTGCTCTCGTATGTCTATACAACAGAATCGATGGAAATAGAGTGTCCCTAACATCGCCAGGAGGTGTGTACGCTAAATTTTGACACTTTCAATGAAGGTCATTCGTTTGCGGAGCGCGTGCATACCTGCTCGTTTTTATATAATTAGGCATAGGGCATGCTGTCAAAGGCAGTTGTGACAACAGCGTCGGATTTCCGTAAAGAATTTTGCCGCAGCTCTGCACTTATAACCGCAAACGTTTCTATGCGTTTGGAATCACACTGCCCTAAGTGCAACTTGAACGGTTTGACGTAAAATTCGGTGTGACGAGCAGTTTTTGAATTAAGCGGAAAGCGGTCTCATTTTCGCCCAATAAAGATTAAGCCTAGGATTGACCAGTAAATACTAGCAAACGTTTTTTGGATTTTATTATTTAGATATCAATTTTGCGCCCATTAAAGCTTTAACCATTTAAATGAAGCTAGTTTAGTATGTATCGAAAAAGAAGTTCTTAGCAGGTTGACATATCGTGGTATCTCTACAGAAACCGCGGTCATCCAATTTTCGTGCTTTTTCGGGTTTCTTTTTTCTCCTATAGCAACCCGCTGCACCAAACATTCACCCTGGTGGCTGTGTAACCCCACCGTTTTTCTCTGTAGGAATATATTTATTATTATTGAACCATATTTCATCGCCGTCAAGGGAGATTCCTTAGTTTTTTTCTGGGTGGTTTCCTCATATCTCGTTGACTTCTTGTTTTCTCGACGCCCTACATACTGCTACTACCATATATCGCCATACAGCAACAACCACGACTACTCGAACGTATGGTCGACAGTGCGGAGGTTGATTTTTCCCCACTGCGTCAAGCTGGACCTTTCGCCTGCGTGGCTCGTTTTTGCTAGCTTGTAAATTTACCACCCCACTACCACCACAGGCTCAGGAGCTCGGAATGTACGCACCTATGAGGAGGCTAAGAGGTGACAGGCCTAACCTAAAGGCCAATAGTTGTTCATAAGAGATTTTGCCCCTCGCAAGGCCTACATAATCCGCCTCTATAGCTCGTTTCAAGAAACCACAACACCCACTAGACATCTACCAATCTATGTTAGGGCACTGGTATGTGTCGATTAACATCGGTCGTAGATACAATCAGGTTGGATTTTTTCGTGGCTGGAAATTGTGGTTGATATATTCGGAAAGCGCAGTTCCTTACCACATCGAAATAACATCCATTTGCCAACTGAGCTAACATAACGCCGGTTAGTCGAACAACGAGGAACCAACGAGAGGTGAGCGAACGGGAGAGGAAAGGCCAACAAGCCAAAGCAAAAAAAAGACGACGTTGCTCCTACAGATACCACAGCCATCTCATATCTCGTCTTCGCTCGCTATAAGAGCTGAATTGTAACATTTCCTGGCTTTGTAGCTATCGCCGCACCCGTAGCATCCCACAGGGCAGACGGTCAGCTGCTCTCCATCCAATATACGTGTATACAGGGTGAACTTTCATTTCGATTTTAATCTTCTCGAAACTGAAGACCAGTTCAAAAACGATTTCAAGACAAACGCTCTTCTCAGAAAACTTATATAGTCTGCAATATATTTTAAGTTTACTAAAGGACTGTCGATGTGCCGAACTCTCGTGTGAAAACTTCACAAATAAGCCCTTTGCAAATTTCTTTAAACACTTAATAAAAAGATCCGCATGTTGCTATGTGTCTGAGATGTTGTGATGAAAATAAGGTAATCACAAGCGGAATCTCTGAGTTTTTTTTGGTGGTTTTAAATTTACGAAATTAAATCTATTGGTTTTTCAGGGGTATTTACTAATATAAAAAAATACGAATTGCCGAAATCACGCTGTGGTATTTACTTGGGTTCCTTTCTTGCCCGAACAAAAACTGCAAAAAAGCCTTCTAGTAAACGTTGGCACTGATAAGTTCTGTTTTATACATAAACATGGCAGTTCCTTCTTTCAGCATGAACAACACAAGTAGTCTATTTTATAAAGTAGTTGTAAGAAAATAAAATCTGACTTCGCTAGTACCCTGTAAATATCCACATTCTAATGCCCATTTAGGCCCCCAGTCAGGTCTGTGAGCTTTGCAAGACATGTCACTGCTGGATGTTTACTTACTGGAAGTAGCAGTTATGGATCGACTATTGTTTTTTTAAACCAGTCCCTCTATTTCGTTTGTCTCCGGCTCTCGTACTTAGCATGCGACCCCCGCACGGGTAATTTAGCGTGATTGTCTGTCTCTCTCTCTCAATATATATATATATATATATATACTATAACATTATATGAAACCGCGAGGTACGGGCTGCTGAAACAACATGGGGCAGAAGCGCGTCAAGCAAACTGTTGTGTACGCAAACAGAATGGCCGGCGAGATTCGCTACGCGGGGTTAAGGTAGAAGAAATTAGCCAACTAGCTATGAGAAAAGATTCTTGTGTTTTCAGGACTACCTCGTTGTTATGAAATCCCGTCTGGCCGAATGGCGGATAGATATAACGATTTGAGGTAAGGCGTGTAGTATAATCGCGCTCATGTTGAAAGCGTGAAATAGTAACCTTAGGCTAGAAATAGAATGTGAGAGCAACATGCAGAGTTGAAGTTCAACTGATGCAAATAGTAAACGAGGTTGAGGAAACTTACCTATAACAGCTTTTTACAATATGTAATCACATTTTTTGAAGTTGAGCTAAGTTAGGTAGTTCAAAACTTTTTACAATGAGATACGTTCCTGGAGTGACATGTTCACGATAGAATCGCATCGTTTCATTCGTATTCGATACGGCGGTGTACGTATGATTTACCTTTTTAATGTACATTCTATTCTTTTATAATGCAAATACAGATCAACTCGTGCCAACGAATTGACAATAATTTGTCAAGGATGATTTATATCAATATCAATAAAATAAATAAAATATAGAAATACTTTGGATATTTCTCAGTCTCGAAACCGTGTGTGAATTAGATAGAGAAAAAAAAATTATACCGTTAGTCCCACGACAAAGTCAGGGTTAGCGAGTTTGTGGGGTATACATGACGGAAACTGTTTACTTTTCTCGGCGATGTAAAAAAATTGGTCTACTACAGGTCTTTTTTTTGCATACAGTTTTTTTCAGTTAAAAAATATTCCCAAAAAACAGTAACTTTCTAAAAATGAAGCCTTTATTTGAG
>NW_019213277.1:74125-115276 GCF_002532875.2 Varroa jacobsoni | reverse complement strand
AGAGAGAGAGAGAGAGAGAGCGTGGCGATTAGGACGAAGTCCCGACTATTGAACTTGACTACACAGCTTAAATGGTTTACTCATCGGCAGAGAAGCTAAACAGACTCAACAGGTGTCGGAATCGCTTTTAGGATAGTCTATGCATGTGAAACTCTGATTGTTTACTCACTTTTGAGGTTTTATGGGGAGACGTTGCGATTTTGATTGAAAGTTGATCAGCGACAAGTTTTTCATGGTCAAAATAGTAGATTTATTCAGTTTATCGTTGCAGAATTCATGGATTCAAATTACATAAAGCAAAAAAATGAGTAGGCTTTACCCTCTAAAGTAGAGGTTGTTGAAACGGTGCATCCCGCAAGTTATCGTGAAAATCAATCAAAAAGATAATTCACAGTTAACGAATAAGAGATCTCCTTATTTATAAGACGTTCATGAATATTCGGTGCTTGAAGTGCCTTCGACAGATTGACTAAAGTAACATCAGATGCATTTATTAAATTATATAATTCGTTTTGGTTCTACTGATGCTCAGATTATGGATTCTATGACAAATCGTCTATAAAGCACAATCTTAAGTAAAAAAATCGTGTTAGTAGCATTGCATAATCACTTCTTAAGTTCTTATAATGTAACAAGCTTTTGGGTAAAACGATATGCGTCAAAGTACAAATAGCGATGATTATGGCCCTGACAGGGTAAGTTTTGAATCTATTGTATTTTTATATAGATATTTAGCGATATAAAGTTATTGATCATGCTTGTCGTTGTAAGTCTTCAAAGAAATATAGTTAATCATTCAGACTCGAAATCTGAGTTTTTCAATTCAAGGTGATAGAACGATGTTCTTTTCTATTACTATGTTACAGGGTAAACGTTTTCAAATGTTTTGTCTATCTTCTATCTATAACAAAAGAGTTTGCTCTACCGAACTATTGTACAAGTATTGTACAAGTCTCAATAACTACGACGTAAGTAAATAACACTCACACTTGACAGTTTATTTATGACATGTGTACATGTAAGTACTTTCATTGAATAAATTGCTATATCTGGCGCTAGCAATCTGTACATTGCAACTAGGCAACTTGATTTCAACACATGAAATAAACGAGAAAATATGTTACAGCATTTAACTTACTTAACATCCAGGGTCCCCAACCCTTCCAAGAGGTCTTTTTATAGCCTGCATATCCCGTGTACTCCTGTCTATCAAAGCTGTTACGATATAAAAGAGGCTGCTCTGTGAGGTCGAGCGACAGATCTTTTATGGGTCGTTTTCAAATTACTAAATTAGTACTGTCCTTGGAGTCCAGCGGCATAAAGTTTAATCTCTTTATTTCTTCCAGATACAGTCATCTGAGAACATCGCAATGTTGTTTTCATTTATATCCATAACTTTACTCCCAGTCCTTATCCTCGTCAAAGCAGCACCTTGAGTGAAGCATACAACAGCCGAAGTTTCGAACACTGAAGTCAACGCCTTCATCACAAAAGTAGCACACGGAAATGTTGAGATTTTGACTAAAGTGCACGGACTCCTGAACAAATGACGAAAGAAGCACCAGTACAAAGAGTGTGATGAGAACGGCTAAACAGGCGTGGACGCGTCTTTTGAAGGCCATCGTTTTAACTCACAGAACCCACCAAGACGTACTAACTATGGCAAGTTTTGTATGTACTACCGCCTTTAAAAGGTACCTTTTGTGGACAGCGTCTAGCTGCAGCCTGATGCGTCGTATCTATTCCAGCAGTTGTCACTGACTTTATCTTGAAGATTGTCTATACACCGAGCTGTACGTATGATGAACTCTACTTAATATCCTTGTTAGTGAGTGTTTATCGAAGTTTTCGAATTACGGTCAGAATAATGACCTTTTCTTTAATTTCAGCATTCCAACTGCGCTGATACGAAATCATTGCTAACAACGTCTTTTTGGCTACCAGCACGTCTTAGAGGAAGTGCTTCGTAAATATTTCCAATGGTGGCTAGCCATCAATAAAGCAGTCTGCCGTTTGTAGCTGATTCGCATCTTCTTCGGTTACCTGCGATCGCTTCGAAGGATGTCGTATGACTAATAGAGTCCTCGCGCGTAATACCACTTCACGGAAGGAAGCCTATAGTTACCTTCGGGGGGGGGCTGCCCCGAGTGCCCCGACGTCTGGCGGTGCTGCTGTCTTAAACGGCTATTATGTAATAGCAGTCGAAGTTGCGGGAAGGGTCCCTTCCGATGTGTGCGTTTTCTTCTTACCAGGAAGTCAATAGAATCGCGCCAAATCATGTTATTATCCGTATGGCGATAATATATTTTGTGAAATGATTGCACTGCCAATGATGCGTGTTATAAGAAACTGACACTCTCACTATGTTGCCAAACATCTAATCCTATGCAGCTATGCATTATAGAAGTATATTAATATATACGCTCTCAGTAAACACACTTAGCTTCACCCAATCTTCTTTCTGTTAACCGTCAATATAATGTGGTTCTAGCGGCCTATGAATAGAGCCTTGTATTTTTCACCCATACGCAACGATAATACGACGTCCGTTTGCAGTGTGTATTTTGCCAACATGCAATCGCACATATTTTTTTATATGATATTTATAGTTAATTTGATTATATTTGTGAACTCATTCTAAGTAAAACCCTTTAACTGAATATTAATTTAATCGTCATTCAAAAAAATACACTGAATCTTCAGTTTATCAGTAACAGAAGCATAACTTTTGGGATTGGTGCGGGTCTGGTTTAAGAACTAGTGTGGATTTTTTTTATAGAACAATAGATTGACGACATTGTAAAGTGTATGTATTAAGTGCTATACTTGAGGTGACCTTAATAGACCAGATTCGAAAACAAATAGCCTCGTGTTTCGCCATCTTAGACGATTTAGGCTCAACGATTGACTCCTATACTATGCGTTCAGTGGCGGCGGTCAGCTGATAAAGGTAATTACACAATTATCAAACATATTCTATTAACAAGAGAACTTTAGGGTTAACCGATGAGTCTTAATGATGGTAGCTTTATTGAATTGGTCAGGAGAAAGATCAACTTTCTGTGATCAGCTTTTTAGATAGGGCTTTACGTACTGCATAACAGTTTTATTTAGAATAGAAATAAGCACATTCGTTTGACGTTACGAATAAATTCTTACAGTATAAGCGCCTATGTTTGTGCATGTATGGGTACTGGTAATGAGTGAAGGCAATATTCAAAAGAAAAAAAAAAAGGTTGAAAAGTAGCAGATAATTAGAGTGAGTACAGGTCGGCAACGCTTCGCCCCGTTGTTGATTGTGCTAGATCTCCCGTTGATTATCACGATTTTTTGGCAGCAGAAAAGCTCTATCCTTGTAGTTCATTGTTTTGCCTGCGCGCATTGGAGTGTCGTCACGCTGTTGAATGGTTCGTTAAATTATTTGTAGGTGTCATTTATTTTATCTAGTCAATAATAGAGTGTCCATCTGATGACGCCACGTTCACGCGCACTTGTGCACGTGTGTTTGTCAGGAAGATCACATCACGTATAAAAACAAACGGAATAATGGCATCAGCCAGATCTGGAGAAAAGCTTCAAATGAGAACTGCGTTTTATCTCTAAATCAATATAATCACGAAAGGTTTTGCTGCAACCTCAACTTCGATTTTTGTGGTGAGAGTTCACATTGACAAACATCTATATAAGTGCTTAACCAAATAAGCGTATCCTCCTTCCGCTCATGTGGGCGACCGGAAGGTGTCCTTTAAGTTTTGGCTGCGCCTACAGTGTGTATGAAAAGTGTTGAAAATGGTGTAGATTCCTCTCTGATATTCTCCTGAGAAATATGGTTATATTAGTCTTTTCTCGTATCCAACCATCAGCCTGGTAGCTATGTTTATAGGTGCAATGATATTAACTGAAAGTTCTCTCGTCCACCGATATAGCAACAACCCGTGCGAGGGTTTAAACAATCTGTGATTCCGTAGTATTCTACTAATCACTGCTAACCTCACGCAATTAGCATGTCGTTCTGCGAGTTCTTAGATGTTTCCTTCATCATGCAAGTGAGTGATGATGACTATATATAATAGTAAGAATCACGTCGTGGAAGTAAAACACCATACATCATGTGTTCGACCAAGGTAGATTTAGGAAGGAACGGCTCAGATGATTGGCCATCACGGTTCGAATAATAGACGAGTGTAGCCTCGGAATCAAATTCAGGTGCTTTTCATGCAGGACAAATGTCTTAACCATGAGGAGCCTCTTGACATGTCTAATGCTGGGTCTGAAGTAGTGTTTAACTAAAATGGTACTGAACAAAGGACTCAAAACATTAATAGCATACTTTTCAAACAGCGTTAGCAAAAAAGGAATCTGGCTTTAACTCTTAAACTAAGCATGTTTATTTTCTGAGTCAGTATCTTTAAAATTGCTCCTACTATGTTTCTTTCTGTATTCTCCACCAAATTAATTCCATCGATCCTCAAGTGCATGTTCGATAAGGAAAAAATAGCTTTCTTAAAACAGAAATAGAATAACACTTATTTTGCAGTTAAAGTCAATTTGTTATAAAATCCTCATGCTATAGGTCTGGCACATTCCCGGCATTCATGGGCTTCTTTTTCTAGAAGCTAATAACCTCGTTAAGGCCTAGAAAAATCAACATTGAATGAAACGGTTTATGTTTAGAATAAGGATTATTTTTGATTTTATAGAAGTAATTGGTGACGCCGCACTGCAATCTCAATGAAACTGGCTCTTATAAACAGATCCGGCAGGTTTCGAAATGAAATAACTTTTCAACTTAGTTAATAATAATAATACTAATCTTTTAATATATATGCCTTAGAAGTAATTTCCTTTATTATTTATGTACTTGTCCAAGCTTCTCGACAGTCATATATATATCATCGCGTTTCCATATGTAATTTTCCTATCTGAGGCTCTTCGAACTAAATGGATAGTGCAATGTGCTAGCCTTCCAGTTGCTCTTTTTAGGGCGTGGGAAGTTCTGTCACCACAGAAATTCAGATCGCGAGAATAGGTGGATTGAAGCCAATGCTAAATACCCTTTACTCAATCCAGGAAGTAATGGAAGCGTGGCGACGAGATCTGACATTGTCGTTAAGTAATGGATTTCGTGCTTTCAATTGCCGTGCTAACGGTCTATGAGTCTCTGAAGGAATAATGGGCTGCATTCATTATTTTATTTTCGGCTAGTATCTCATAGTAGCAGACGTCTCTGGTGCCCATTGCATATACTACCATCAGCTGACGCCCGAACCTGTTTTAAATTGCAATGGAATTTGATTTTCCTCCAGGGCGACGTCATTCTCCGATCTAGTTCCTCTCTGGCTAACAGTCATGCATTGTCTACAGCAACTCTATGCCCTAGGTGAGCTTTTTATCGATATAAATTCCACTGTTTGCACGCGAAATATATTACATGCATTTTTGATTGACTTGGAATCAATTGCTCAGTTTCCGAATTTTCAGCATTTGGCTTATGTGTAACACGTTGCACGCATGAAATACCAGTTCTGGTTTACACAGGCCTTAGATTTCAAGCTCTGCTTATTCGGTTGCGGTTGCTTAATCGGTTTTTCGAGTCCCCATCTCTGGTCATCTTCTCGCTGGTGTTCAATATTCAAGCCTCCGTTCCCGAAAATTTTGCACCATTCACCTACTGTGCTTTTGCTTGAGGCCGCCTTGTCTAAGGTCTTCACCAATCTGCGATGAGTTTACGCAATGAGAAATGAAGCCTTAACCACTGCACCTCAATTTTCGAAACTAAAGAATGTTTCTTTTCTTCTGAACTCGTTTCTCCTGGAGTAGACTGAACCGATTTCCACTCACAAGTTTCTAGAAAACTGGAGTGTTTACCAGCTGAATTTCGTCTGCTAGCGTTGTAACTTAAGAGCGTAGTTCAAAAGCTATCCAACTCCAAAATCTGCCGAATTCGCTTGTAACAGCCTATATATATATATATATATATATATATATATATATATATATATGATCAATAAAACTTAATGCTGGAAATTGGACTTGAAGGCTTGCTTCATAAACAGTCGTTTACCTGCATTTTGTAGAATATAAACTTCGTGCATGTAAACGGCGGCAGGGCGAAACTACCGCGACAGCAATTACCACAATTTTGCTTGTCACACAAAAGTGTCGGCAAGTGAGAGTTGTGGGTACAATATTGACATAACGATCCCATCAAAGGTCGTATGAGGCGTTAAAAAACCATTCGAAACACATGTTGACCGATAGAAGCGCTCATACATTCTTCGCTTTCTATCCGATAGTTTTTTTTACCAATTTTTTCCTGCCAAGTCAATATTGATACAAGATGGTGACATTAATAGTTGTAACCTATGCTGTGCTGTGGACTTGACCCGGCTTTTCAATGGTATATTTTGAGTATTTTTCTGCAGGCTCTGCTGAAAAATCCGCTGTGCCCTTCGTTGCCATTTGAATTATAATTTGTAATTTTATGCATAACAGTCTGTCAGCAAAATCAATTCAACGTCGCAAGTCCATTGTTGGTAACAGATGCAAGACGGGCAACAAAACTTGTATTTGCAAATGGCAATTCATAACATTTCCTGGTAACCGTGTCATGCACCCAAAAGCAGGCTTTGAAGTCCGTCCACTCATTTCAAAAAACCTCTTCAATTATCTCTCTTTTCCGCTTTTATTTGATCTGTTCGATTTTATATATTATTTGAAGTAATATGAATAGCAGCCACAGAGGTGGCTCCAACGTCAACAGTATTATTAGAGACCATGTCCATATGTAAGTCCCGCTCCATCTAACTTAGCTACATAGATAAAGTGTACTTTAACATCGCCATGTTTTTTTTTTGATACAATTGCATTGAACTAAAGAAATCCGATGCTTTTTTTATGACCAGCGTTCTGGACTCTTACATTGTCGCTGTCGGTGTTACCGTTGTTATTGTTCTTGTTGTTATGGTCCTCATCCGCTCACAGCATGAGTTAATAACGATGATTGGTTGAATGGGCAAAAAAATAAATTTACGCATGAGCCCGGAAGGGCGGTGGTCAATGCCGTGTCATTGCCATCGCCGCTGTCGGTGGTAGGCAGAAGCTGCCGATTACTGGGCGGGTCAGCGGACGGTCTTTTTCATTTTGCCATACTTGCCGTATGTAACTACTCACCGTGAGGGATCCGTGTATTCCCTATGGCAACAGCAAATTCTACATGAAACAGCGATACAGCATTTACGGCAGTGTCTATAGATGAACGAGTCGAACAAGCGACAGGTGCAAGGAAGCAGCTCTGCATATACGCATTCTAAAGACTACGCGACAAGTCAAGCATCGGCGGCCAGCCTTGTCCATTACGCAACCCTCGACCTCGAGATTCCGTAGTTGAATTACTTTTCCTGCAATAATGAAGTAGCAAGAGCAGCAGCTTCAACTGAATGAAGATCTCTTGACTTGTGGGAGTGTGTGTATATCTCGTTTTTTAATGCTAACTTTTGCGTCGCAGCGCGTTCAGGCAGGTAATAGTCAGACGTATATCAATGTGCGCATATGCGATGTTTTAGTATTAAAGTTGGAGGTAGAGAGATTGTCTATCGTTAGAAACGCAACAATGTCAGACTACCAGGTCTAGCTGTTCTAAAAAAAACGTAATGATCATGCGAACGGATAATAGGGGAAACAATGTGAGCGTGTCGATTAAAAACACCTATATTAGCGGACAGATTTGCTAGATAAATAACGGATAGCCGCTTTTAAAGCAAGCATATCCTAAAATGGGATTCGAACACAAATCAAAGGATTAAGCGAATAAAATCGAAATTCATTTATTCCTAATGAGGACCAAATACAATTGTCAGGTAGTATCAGTCGCTTATTAATATGCTGGCTAAAACACAGGACTAAATCATTTTTAAAGAGGGATTTAATTATTAACTAGTAACATAATAGTAGTGTGCTAGAAGAATAATCCTAAAGTTGTTTTACTGAGTGTGATAAAATTTAATAAGGCTGTCAGAGATTATGTACGCTTCAGGTCGGAGTAGCAACGCTGACATGCCGAAATACTTTTATCCGCCCGTTCGAACGTCGTTCGGTTCAAGTCCCATGGTTAAGACGTTTGCGAAATTTTACGACTACTATGATGCGAAGCGGACTGCGAAGATAAAGGCGATTCCGTAATGAATTGCCAATGAAATAGTGACGAATACTCTCGTTGGCCGATGGGCCAAGATCAGATCATGCCAGTCGTAAAATTTCGTTTCGTGCGAGAGAAGCCAGAAAAAAGCGTTTCACGTCCTAGAGACGGCGTTATCAAAATTATGCACGTAAAAAAATACGGATTCAAGAAGTTCCAGCTGAACGTAATAGCCAAAAATATTAACTAAATGGCTGGTGGTATAGAAGAAGTGGTAGAGACAAGCTATTTGTACGGGGCAACAACTCACAGAGGTAAACTGTTGCGGTCGTGTTGCGTCTGTTACACAGGCCCTGAGCGACGCGGATAACCTGTTCACAAGCTTACCAGTATTTGTTCCACAGGTTAATTAAGACCAAAAAAATTGCCTACGTTGTATGCGAACCCCAATAGGAATTCTAGTAGAGCAGATCTCTATTACAGACATACATACGTATGTTTATTTGTTCTGTCTAGCTGGCACGCGAACATACAACAAACAGTTCTGTACGATAGTGAAAATTTATCTATTTTAAGCGTTTAACAGGAAGTAGCTAGCATGCCGATCTTGAGAGAGCGTATGGAAAGTATCATCACTGTAAGGTATCTAAAAAAGGGAAAATCGATCTTCAATGTCATAGTTTGCGGGCAGCGTTTCTAAGATCTTGAAAGTGAACAATCACAATACAGTTCAAGCGATCGATCTAGCTACACCTGCGGAATCGGTACTTGAGAAACACGATGAGTACATGCTGGTTGAGATTGCCCGGCAGGTGTACAGACAAACAGCGGTTACGCTTGATACATATTGCGAAGGCATAAGCGATGAACGCAAGACGCCTTTTGTGATATCGTAGATCGTTTTAGCATTCTGCTTTTAAACGGCCTCTCATAATGACCACTCATTCACTTTAATACATACAAGTACATTAATCATTTCGCTCTTGCTGGATCAGATATATACGAAATCAGGCGTCAGAAGATATCAAACTGTCACTCCCTTCGGCTATTGGAACTTCACGTATTTTGAACGTGGACTGCTAGGTGTCGTATGACGTTTTCAAACCCTGCAGACACTGCTTCTCGGTAGCATAAAATATAGCTAACAATAAGCTAAAATTGGGTATCCTGACGCACTGGTCGCCAGGTATCCCACCACTTCATCCCGTGCGTCACAATCGCGGAGTCATTACATAAACTGTGGTAGCCCCGCTGATTGACACGATAAGCTTGCTCTCGGCTACCCGGCTGCATTCGTTTTCTATGGATGGTGTATGTTTTTTAGATTACCGAAATTGTGTCAGGGCTTAAGTTGTGTGATCAGACCCGAATAGACATTTCGGTTAATCAGAAAGCTGTATTGCCTCTATACAGAGTAAGGCGCCTAATTAGGACACGGTTTATCGCGGCCGATACCTTTCCTGGTACCAGACGAAAGCCAGTTCTTTCTATAGCAAGACAATAAATTCGCCGTGGTGAACAGCTATATATCACTTAAACAGAGATTAGCTGTTAGAAAATTTATACACGCCGCATGAACTCTGTTTCGTTGGTGAGCTGAATGAATCCTCATTAAGACTTAATTAAGATAAATGTACTTTTCCAATCACCCCACATCAACAGGGTATTGCATTGCAGATGATTGTGCGGCTGCAAGAGAAGCAGAAGCGAATGAAAAAGTTACGAAGGAGCAAGATGAGTTCGTACCTTAAAGTTAATCGCTGCTGTTCAGTTTTAATGATTCTTGTATTTCAATCAGGGCGTGCGTGAAGAAATTCCCTGTAAACGAGCGTGCAGCATTATGGATTGTTTACGAAGACCTCAGGTACACTTCATGTGTCGTAGCCAGCTAGACAAATACTGAGGACAATAGAACCAAAAGGATTTTATGTAATTGCTACTTCATTTGCTCAAAAATGAGGCAGGTGGTCGTCTTGGATTTTGGTCCATAGCGAGCTCTTTTTGTCCTTGATACAAATATGACATATTTGACACAATTGTGACTTCACATGCTTCTACTGTCATTTTGACGGGGTTTGAAGTACGCTATTCAATACTTGTAACGCGATGCCACCGTATTTTTTCCAGGCCAGCGCGTCACTAAAGACATTTATCTGCATGCTCTACAAACTGCTGTACAAGCGCAGGTAACTGAAGTGTCTGAAATTTAATTATACAGCTTCTAATAGCGTGCATAACGACTCTATTAGTTCTGGGTTGAAAACATAGCGATGTTCTGAGATCCGTAGATGTGGCAGCTGAACAACCCCAGATTTTAATCCGTTGGATTACTATGCATGGGCATTCTTAGCAAGCGTCTAACAAACATTGGCATAACAATATCGAGTCACTCCCTTGTGTCTCTATCGAAAAGACACTCGCATATTTGTAAAGCGAATATTTGCAATGAGTCCAAGAGCGGCATAGAACCTAAACTAAGGTTTTAATCACAGTAAGTTCTAGTTGTATCGAATGTGTAAACATGATCGTCAGAAATGACAGTGCTCCCACTTGCTGAAAATTGCCTTAAAATATCTATTTTTATTTAGATATAGCCTTAAAAAAAAAGGTATAAGGACAACTCCTAATTTAGGTACCGTACCCTAAATTTGTTCAATGTAGGCAAGACGCTGCTGTTCTCTTGCCGTACAATGGACCAGTCAATACACACATAGGACTAGAGTCATCGGTTTATTATAGTGGGTTCACAAACTGCTGGTGTTTATCCTTAGGTAAGACCAAGAATACGTATAGCAGACAGCGTTTAATGAATCACAGTCTATAAAAAGTTCCTCGGTCAACCTCTTGAATCTATGCAAAGTTACTATCTAATCGTTTGAGTTGTTAGTATCTGAAGATATTTCTTATATCGGGCTATAAGAAGCCGATATTATACGTAGGCTCGTGAAAAACTAATTAATTTAACTTAGTAGCGCCGTTCGGCGCAACGCTTATAAAAACTATAGTACGTGTAGGAAAGTGGTACGCTTATCAGTCAATTGGCTTCATTTTGAGACTTGTACTGCCAGCATAATTTTTCAACTGTTCTCTGGGACAGTTGTGTTTTTTTTTTACTAGTTGGCATTGTAATTGTTTCTTCAACAGATTCATGTGTGTTAGGGCCTTTCTCTAGTTATTAATCGAC
The DNA here is from genome assembly GCF_002532875.2 of Varroa jacobsoni. Lineage (NCBI taxonomy): Eukaryota > Metazoa > Arthropoda > Arachnida > Mesostigmata > Varroidae > Varroa > Varroa jacobsoni. Next base: position 103,955 of record NW_019213277.1, on the reverse strand, counting down.
GAATGGATTATTATAATAGTTAAAATATTATTAGATAACTATTCGTCTGTATCGTTATTTCTCAGTCGACCATTGTTGTGCTTGTTGCTGTCATTGCAAAAGATAACAACCTCAAGTCTCATATTGTATCTGACAGACAACTGAAGGTGTTAGTGTTACCGCATAGGCACGAACTCCTGCAAATTTCGAGAGAGGACGTCCGTCAAACACCTTTGATCGCGCTGTTGCTACTGCCGACGGTGGTGGTGCCATTGCTCTAGCCGACGTAGCTCATATTGCAGTCGATTGTCATTTCGCCGTCCTATTTTCCTGAACGAGCGCGTCGATACGCAGCGACGTTGTTCTCTAAGAGATCGATCGACTGCTACGAAGAAAAGAACGATGGGGAAACGTACCAACAGGCGTATACGCATATGAAACGATAATACCTTACCTGCGAGCTAGATCGAAAAAAAAGCGAGATAGTTCGCAAGTTCGCGCCAAAAGGCGGACGTCATAGAAAGACGGGAACAACGAATAGATAACGAAGAAAGAAAGAGTCTTTCAGAGCACGCAATGGAATAAAGCGGCGAAAGTTGGTCCCCCAGTTAGTCCGGCTTATTGGCGGACCAACGGACAGCGAAGCAGGCAGAGGATCCATGCTGACAGCCCTGCAGACCGTGCTGCCGCTATGATCGCGACTGAACAGGTGAAAGAGATCCGCACACACCGAGCAATCAGGCAGATGATCACCGCACTGATAATAATGACATCACAGCCCGGCTACGAGAACTTGACAGACAGACAGGCAGGCAGGGGGAGACCACAACAGGCAGGAGGAAGGCTGATTTTGCGCCAAAGAAAACTTACTTTATTTCGGCGTATATTGCCGCCGTTGCTGGTTGTTTCGTGAACGACAGTGCTTTCAGGGATAGAAGTAAAAAGTCAGAAAGAACCAAGAAATGATCCACAGCGGGTCGGGGAAGGTCCTTGTCTCTGCCAGATCGACAGAATATAGATTTTGTTTCTCATCCACTTCAACTCTTTTTCTTCGGCCACTGCATGCGATATTGAAGGAATAATTCGAGATGGTAGTTAGAGATGTCACTTGTACGAGAGTGGTTCGCAGTGAAGAAACAAGATTTAGATTGGTGCCGGTTGTCGGCGGTCGTTATTATAGCGACGTTCGACTAACAGTAATTCGGTGTATGAACAGCAGATGTCTGCCTTTATCTGTTCGCTCTTTCAATTAGTGTACCGCTGCAGCGGCACGTACACTTTCGGTAAAAACTGTATCCACTCTATTATATCATAGCATACAGGGAGTTAAAGGCGAACGCGGAGTCCGTTGAGTTTATCGTCAATTAGAAATGCTTGTAGCTGGCGGTCAAGCACAAGCCACCGTTGCTTGTTTACCATTGTCACTGTACGATGACAGAAGGCGCAGTGGTGCGGGAGGGCCGAGGACGTATCGAACTGTTGTTTGAGCTGTAGATAATGTTACTTCTGTGCGAATACGACGATAGTGGCAATTGCTTTTTGGAATTTCTGATTCAGATTGCAGTTGATTGCGCGCTGGAGCTCGACGCTGCCATTTCTGCGAGAGCGTTCAAAAAAGATGACCCTTTCTCCAAGCGGTGCGCGAAAGACGAATAGCCAGAGAGGCCTCGATCTTGCATTGCGCGACATCACCGAAGAAGAAAGATCAGATTAGACCAGCACGCGAAAAGGCAGAAGGTCGCTGAACAATTGGTTGTTTTTTTTTGTTTATCCATGATCGCCGTCGTCGACGACTATCTTGTGCTGTATAGTATATAAAATACATACCTACAGTGGGACTGTTTTGTATGCGTTCGACAGAGTAATATTGAAGACAAACTTTAACCCATAACAGTTTTTACCTAGTTGGTAGTCGAGCGAGATCGAAGCACGCTGGCGTATTATATTCCTTTTGACCAATAACTATTTAATTACTAATCGTTTTATTAGCGTAACGTTTTGATAGTAATATAACATGGCATTGCTGCAATGCTAGTGCATAGTCAATCACACACTGTGGAACATGTTTCGCGTTTGCTAATCGACTATCCCGCTTCCCATCCTGCGAAGGAAACTTCTGACGAAAACAAAAAGCAACCACTAATAAGAAACAAGTCCAAGCTGCAATATCGTATTCGTATGGAGGAGTCGTTTAGAATTAACTGTTTACTTTGACAGGTGCAAAAGGTGTTCTTGTTGTTTGTTGATAGCTGTTTCTGTGTACGTTTTTGTTACTGCTATTGTAAATAGCACTGTCCATGGTTTCGTCAGTGTCATCACTATATCGATTCAACCGTGACTGTGCTTTGTGCTCATCGTCAATAGATACCACAATTTGATGTGTAACTTGTATTGTCAAACGTAGATTCATTCAGTGTTTTGTGAACGCTGATTCTGAATACTACAAAGCATAGTCATGAAAAGGTAAGTGGAAATCAAACGATAGAAGATAAAGAACGAACGCAAATTCTAAAAAAAAATAGTACATTTTTAAGTACGCTTCAACTCTGTGCGAAGACACACACTTTGGTCGAAGCAAATACAAATACGAAGTGATAAGGCCTTCCGCTGCTAATACTAGTTTATAGCGATCTGCACGTTATCGAGATATATGTTCGATAAAATTCTAAACAGCATTATTCCACTTTGTGCCTGTTGTCGTAAGCACTACGATACACTGCTGGTTGTCGTTTAAGTACAGAGATAGGAATAAATAGATGTATTCATTATTTAATCACGTCTGTCATGCCGATGATATAGATATCATTGGCGAGGCGTAAACCAAAGGCCCCTGGGTTTCTCGGCTAGCGGTTTAAGTCGCCTCAGTCACAGTGTCGACGAGTAACAAACGGACGTAGACAAGCCTAGTGAATAACTATCAAAATTCGATTTCATCACTGCCGTATTGGATCCAAAATGCAGAACCAATTAGGACTATTTTATATAATTCATAGGTGAATCAAGCAGAGCAGAAGTGCCGCCCAGGTCCCCAGTTACGCAGTTTTCACAAAAGGACAGCAAAGAAACAGAAAAAGGGGAAACGTAAACCATGTTTCGAGAGCACATATATGCTCTTCGAACAGTATCTCACGACCTGTTTATGGCTTGGAGTAAACGAGTTGTTGCACCACCTTTAGGTGTATCTGACAAATCCCGTTTAAACAAAGTCAGGCATCGTCGAGCGTCCTTGGGGGCCTTGAAGTACTTGCCTTGTTTCTGTAGAAGGTTCGTAATGCGTTCCACCCGACCTCGGCTCTTTCCCGGTGCGACGAGCATGTTATCTGCGTGACAATTCATTGTCTACATAAAACGCTGAACGGGCTTGGCTGTGGATAATTCGAGGCATTATTGTGCTGTTTACCTGTGGTTATCTTTGCCGCGCTGTTTTTTGCCCTTTCATATCAGCGATCTACTGCTCTACAAGACCATCTGTCCAGACTTTGCCTCGAATTCAACGTACAGCAAGAGAGTGGCTCCTATAGACAGAAAGAGGTATAATTCCGATATACTCATACATCTGCCATCATATTATAATATTTATTGCTGAATAAAGCCGTAATCCAGGGATGTAAGTCGAATCCTTATAACACTGGTTCTCGACCTTTCTGTGGCTGAAGGGACTATGTCCGACTTTTTCTTAGTTTCTTTTATAGTATTGGGTTGATATATTAAATACTGATTTGATATTTTCAATGAACCTAGTAATCTAAAAGGGAGTGCTCACTTGGGCCAAGGTGCTCCTATGTATATTAAGATTAGATACCGGTTGAACACAAGCTAGATTTTCTCTCGCTAACAAGCAGTTAGAACAGTGTTTATCGTATAGGAAAAAAATTAGCAAACCCCTGAGAGATCCGTAACTGGACAGGCTATAATGCAACTAATTATTGACGTTTCTAGAAGTGGTTGTCCTCTATTTATAGACAGACCAAAAATGTTTCACGGTTCTCTAGGACGAAAGAAGTCTACTCAATCCCCGGTGAAAAGGCGTATTGATATATGTAAATATTAATGGGTCGATGCCTATGTGCGTATCCGTACCGCATGTTCTACAAGAATGTTTTCGGATTTTGCGTCAGGCGCTGCTATTGAATGTTGTTTCAGAAGCCGTAACGAAGAAAATCCTTGCGATACTGCCTGAAATTTCTGCAAGCTTGTTTTAATCTGAACATCTTAAAAAGAATAGACTGGAATAATTCTACTCGCTGACCGCACTACAGCCATACTTGTACTTCGAGAAAACCTGTGTTCGGAAAAAGTAGTGCTCGCCCTGGCTATAACGTGCATCTTAAGGCCAAAACTGCCTGAGGAAATGCTATCACAGTGCTTTTAGTCTTTTCGCTGTTCAATCGATGGTTTTATTTGACTTACTTATTTATTCTAGCTAACGTCTTAGAGACATATAAAAAAGACAAGAAGAAGAGGACTCCATATTTTTAAAAACATATTGTTTATTAAAATATAATACTTGTTTTTTTTACAGACCTATTGTTCAAGGATCACCGCCAGTGTCTATTTGTAGCAACCACAAGGACGGCAATTTGTTTTCTTGAAAAAAAAAACTTAAGTTTGACTGAAAAACGAGTGTCCATGTGTTCAAATATCAACATGTTCGCATGATAATTCCAGTCACTTGCCTTTTAGAAACGCTATTTACCAGAATTGCTAATCCCAGACTTATTTAAGCCACCTGAACTACGCAATCCAATACAAGCCACTATTGGGTGGTACTAACAAACGCATAAAAACAAAAATAAGGGTAATAATAATAAAGATGAAACCTCGACTTTGACTATATGTAGTTGCTCAGTCAACTTACTAAAGCGAATGAACTTCGTGATAACCGAAATAATAAGTAGAATTACGTAAGCGCCCTTAGATAGGCGGCATATCTACCTGTAATTATCTATGGGTGTTCGCAGTCAGCGCCAGCCGATGTATTTAATCCTTTTTATCGGTGACAGCTAACCAATAAAAAGGAATTACGCTGACCCTTTGCTATCCTCATAGCACAACCATAGCTTTGGTATTGCCTCTTACAGGTCATTCTCTCAGAGCAAACACACAATAACAAATTAGCAAATCAACAATATTTGTCCTAAAAATTTCTTGTTCGCATAAGTAAAGAAGTTTAAATTTATACACTTACCAGAATGCGGGTAATAATGCTATGATAATACTAATTTCAATAGATCATATGTTTATTACTTTTCGAAAGAGACAGAAAGATTAAGTAGGTGGAAAAAGGTTATATATATATATATATATTACCCGGTGGATACCGTCCTCACGTCCAATATAGATTTACACAACAATATAATATAAACAGATAACCTGTTTTTATACCCATGGGTAACGATTAGGTTTGTTAAGAAATCTCTTCTGACTGGACACGCATGCAAAGACACTTTTGTTCTTAGTTGTATTATTATATTAAGCATGGCGTTTCTCGCTTAATACTCACACAGTAAAAGTTGAAGATAATTGAAAAATTCAGATAACGCTTGAAAAATCATTGAACTAATGACATCGTCGAAAAAATTATGGCATATAAACCTCGTACGTTGAGGTAACACTATAGTCGCATAGAGACTTTTCGGATACTGTACATGTAGCTCTTCGGACATTACACTGAAGTGCCGTTGATACTCCATTATTGCTTACAGGGTATCGTTATATTTTTTAATCGCACATACACGGCCAAATTTCGTCTGCATTGGCTAACTAACGAATCTTCCATATTTTCCGGGTCCGTACCAAAAATTTAGGTACGGAATGTTCAAAAAATCTGGGCTCAGATTCGCTTAAAAAATCGATGCACTGTCGACTTATTATCAAAGAACCCTCGAATAATATATACTTGAATCGAACCGACTATAACAACGACGATGGTTAGTATAAACGAAAGCCAATTAACTTTGGAAAAGTTGTGTTCGACTAAGTTCCGGTGGCGCGCTTCATGAGCCTTTTGCCATTCCTGATAGCGTTCGACCTGGTTGAGCAAATCGTAGAGACGATTAAGTCTAGCCTTCATCTTATCAATGTCACTCGAATTAAAGCCCTGATCAGGGGTCAGGGTAACGCTGCCCAACCCGAAGGGATCATCGTCCTCGACTTCTCGTGAACTATCTCCGTTGTCGACGAACACTTCGAGGTAGACCTGTTTCGCACTGAGTAATGAACGGGTGTTTCCTAAACAGATTTTATAATCACCGTCAACTTTCACCTCAAGTCGATGTACAGAGTCCGGTTTATCCTCCTCCCGAACCATAACAGTTCCATCGGGAGCAGTCAGCGTAAAATCCACACTTAGCGAATTTTCCCCCATCGAGCCGGCATCAAGAACTTGATATTCTATCTCAAGGAGTTGATTTTTTCGGGCGTTCTGGAAGAGGCATTCTTCCTTGCCGGCTGGAATCGATAATGTGAACTCGGCTTCGTCGCTGTAGCGGCATTTTACTGGCCAGAATAGCGCGAAAATCACTACCATAGTACCGGTTGCACTCACGAGCGTTCGACCGTACCAGGGCCGCACCATGTTGGACTGCTCAAAGCGATAGAAGCTGTGCGGCGAAGGGACGAGGGAGATGTTGAGGTGACTGGCTGGCGTTGCTGCTGCTGCTATGAAACGCAGAGTGGAGCTTTTTCGGAGGATAGACAATCTCTGTCTGACACACAAAGGCCGGACGCCTGTGATCTGAACAGATACAATGCACATTGGCTAGGTTACAATAACGCACGTGATGAAGCAGACACGAGAAATATTTAAAGGTGCCATTATTTTGTTTTTCTTTAAAAGTAATTATAACACCACTAGTTTACAATTGGCGTCAAAAAGGCAAATGCATATATACATAATTTACGAAAAAATGCATATGCATATTCATAGTAAAAACAGTTCGTAGTAAAAAGAATTATAAAAGCATCTTTATGTTATTCCCAATTGCCTGTAAAATACTTATGAACGAAAGAGACGAATCACTATTAGAAGTGGCAGTTGTGCACAAACCAAACACTCGCGCGCGCATCGTACTAATCGATCCCCAATGATATAATGGCTAGCTATTGAATTTATAGGGAACAAATATGCAGATATCGTACTGCCAAAGAAAGAAACGGTATTTATCAGCGTACGATAGATCAGAATATATGAAGTGGAATATATAATTATTGAATTTACATAAACAAGCAGCCTGAGTCGAAGCAGTTGGTGATAAAAAAATCGCCAATAAAGCTATTTGTACTAATATATGCAAGGCTTATATTAGGTCCTTGTATATTGATTGACATCTGAAGTAAACATCGGGTTTGCTGAATTCCGTTGTTATATCCTGGCCATGCTATTGCTGCATTATCGCTACGGTACGGTTTGTTAGACGATAATTAGCAGATCATTACAAATTGGGCTTTATCCTGAAAAGTGCTGCGATGTCTAAGGACAATATTGGCTTTTAATATGGCATTATTAATGACTCAGATCTTGCAATTTTAGAAAAATGGAAAAGTGTCTATTATTGTTATTGGTAGTAGTAGTGATATTATCATTATTTATAGTGTAATGAGATACATGGAATGAGCATACTCTAAGGTTTACAGTAAGTCCAGAAATGAAATAGTATTATTCATTTTATAAGATTTTTGTGAACTACTAACCTTGTAAGCCTCGATTTTGTGGCCTTCATGAGGCTTTGAGCAGCATTCTCATCTACACTACTAACTTATTATCTCCGCGTACAAATCAATGGTTGTCAAAAACTGAATTGTATGTTTACTTTGCGGGTCCTCTCCGCTATATTAACTCTTTGAAATCTCTTTGAAATGCAAGATTATCATCCATTACCACAGACACATGCACAGGACATTCTTGCATAATGCAGGTACAACCTAGAGGCCTTTCTAATCAGCCAGAACTACTTGTAAATGATCGGCTTTTGTAGTTACCCTTGTAAAGAATCGTTAGATTTAGTGTCAGAGGCAGTAAATTAAAACTGCTATGATTCGCTAGATTCGAGGACTATTTCCTTCGTTATGTCAAATTAAACTGCGGTTATCATTAAAACATTTTTACTCACATATTTTTTACAAATTGAGCCAATCCTTAAATGGACATTATATAAAAGTCTTAAGTCGCTCATCTGACTACACCGAATTACTAAGCCATATTGCTGGGGAGGCTCAGTGAGTATCATCAAGGTTGCTTCTCTGAGGCTCCATTAATATATTTTAGGTACGAGCTTCCACAATACATAGTACCCACCATTTATATCGCATTACTGTCTAACAGTGTATTTCGGATGACTGAACGGACTCTATCTCGTTGACTCACTTATTAATTTCTACAATAGCTAATGATAGCAAGCTGGAAGCCCGTAATATTCCCCTGCAATTTGTTTTTTGAACTAGGAAGTTATACTCTAAAGCTAAGTGCGCTGTAATATGCGAAGGAAGACAGGATGTAGGCACTGCTCAGTATACTTACACTGGTCAGGAGTTAAGAACATTTACAATTCGTTAAGTGCGAATTGTCGATAGGAAACCACAGTGTCAACGAACACAATCGCTTGAATCGAATGGTCCCTCTTATAGCAAATCATTTATTTAACGAAAGATCACAGAGTTCGCATAAAGAAGGACGGAGCATTGGTTTGGCGGGATGCTCCACAATGCACGTATATAAATTGTTGATGTCCATTTGAATCATCATAAGTTTCGAAAGTGCGTTTTATGGGTCTCACCTTAGTACGACTCTTGTTCCTGATCTAATTATTTATTGTAGAACTATAATTAGTATGAAGCTTCCAATATAGCTCCGCGTAAAAGCGTAATAAAATGTGCATCTTACTCCATACAAATGTCATTCATGTTTATCCTCTACCGTTCATGCGCGTCACTCAAAATACTTTTGTATTGGGATGTCACTGAGAAGCGAGAATCGTCGTTTAAGCCACGTATAGACATGATTACAGACATAACTCCATGGCGTGCCGACTATTGGCCAAAAAAAAAGTCGGAAAATATCTGTTAAGTTAGTAGCTATTCCTAGTTATCAAACCATTTTCTAACTATTTACATATCAACTTCAATGAGTACATGGAATACAATTTGAGAAATTGGCTAGTTGCTCTTCGTGCAGGACTGTAAAATTTTAGCCGACTAATTGTGAAGATCTAATATCGAACCTAGCAACCACAACTCGAGGTAGTTCGCCATGGTTCTTTCTTAGAGCACATGCTTTTTTTACCATCCTGAAAGGCATATGCCACGGATTCGACATTATAAGAGATGTATGTATATATATATACATACATGACCATGGCGGGCAAATGTTTTACAATTGCTCAGTTGACCGCGACAATTCTTATAAACTGTGCATTACGATCTTTTGGTCGTTTTGTTTACAACGATTGACTAGTGAACGTTTTTAAACGGCGTGCAATTATCGCATTAGCTAGTTCACTGAAAGTTAGCTTGTTTTTCTACTGCTTTTGCAAGTTCTCGGGCATGAAGCCCGTTTCACCGATAAATCTCGCCACGACCCTTCCCGATGGTTTGATCTCGATGTGAGTAATGGAACCATGTTTAATGGAAAACCGCAACAATGCGTCTTCAGGAATCTGCAGAGCGCGACAAATGAAGTATCTGAAATAGCATACAGTTGTAAGTAAAGTGGGGAAAAAGTATTTGGCTATATTACCTTTGTTGAAATTAATTCTTCTTTGATTCTCTTCTTTAATACTCCTTCCGCTACTCTGTGTGCAATAAATATGTGCGAAATGATTGCTTCGATGCGCATTACAGCTCTTTTCAAAATACCATATCTTACATACCAGATCTGTAGCACCATTATTTTTAACAGTGCTTGAATTCCCATGAATAATTTCACCTCATTTACCTGATGACGTTTGCGTGACACACAAGCAACAGTCTCTCGGTTCTTTCTTGAGTTGGCTTTGCCCGATAGAAATATTTTCGAAAACCCGCTTCAATGCGGGCCCCGTCCTGGAAGAATATTGAAGGTTCACGAAATTTACCTGATTTCGGTTCTGAGGAAGCGGGTAAACCTTCTCGCAATAAATCCGTTGTAACTACCTTTTCTGTCATTTCTGGTGGCAATTCCCTGTAAATTAAAAAGCTTTCATAGGTCATTCATTAAGTCAAAGATTGTATTAACCTATTTAAAAACTTCGCCCGACGCCATCTCAAGAGTGATTTTCTCGATTACAAGCGTTGCTTAAATAGATGATTTAAAATTCTATTTTAGTATAGGAATAATGCAAAAACAAAACATCAACTAACTGTGCATTGTAACAAAACTGTGCATTGGCACATTTGGTTCGTATTTTCGATTCTGCTGATCAGCGTGCACTTACTTCAAGATGCAATCGCCCGTTTCTCGCGCCCTAGTCATCGTAGAGATTATAATTTTGTCGAACGTTAATCCTAACTCCTGGAGTCGTTTTCCCGCAAGTGTTGCTTGCTCTTTGCCTTTTTCAGTTAAATTTCGTAACGCATCGTGTTCATTATCTTGGTTATATTCTCCATGCCGAACAAGGTAGATATGACGCGATTTATATGGAATTTTGCACTCGTTGATCGGACCTTCGGCCTTAGAATAGATTTCGGCTGGGTCCCTACTGTCCCAATTAAAGTTCCAGTTCTTTCTCTGCAAGCAAGCGTAACAAGAAACGCAAGAGCAAACAAAATATATAATCTGAGTAATAAGCGAATTTAAGGTTATACCAAATAGCCAAAAAACAGGCTCTGAAAAAATATTATGACACAATAGTGTATCAGCGGTTTAAACAGAGTTTATATTGTTTAGTTTGACAACTTGATCCTCTGTCAGATGCTACATGGGAGCACAACATACTCTGGTTGCTTCTAAAGCAACCAATACCTTACCTCATCGTGTATATGCGCACGCAGACCTGTCTCGGACGATTTTGGTAAATGGCCATAAAGACGGACGCGGTGATGAGGGACCTTCTTATGATCGTGAAAAGGACAAGGTTTAAGAGTAGTTTTAGATGATCTAACTCCATCAACCTCTTCATGGTGTTCTAAGCATGTCCACTTCTTGTAGCCGAGTAACGCCGCCATTCCCAGACCGACAAGCGACCCCGCAACTTTCGTTAACATGTTGTTTGCAAACCTTAAATTACAAACACAGTTACTCCACACACCACATAGTGACATCATTCCTATCAATTCAAGGGTTGATTGGAAATATTACAGAATTAGAATAACTTAAAAGGGCCGAGATTAGGCAAATAGTACTAATCAACTTAAGGCTTCTCCAACTGAATCATTCAAATATTGGAATCGCTACCTATAGCAATAGTAAACTAACTGACAAAACTAGCCTACTATAGACATACTACAGTCTCGTTTCGTCGCATAAAAATACTATAAACTTATCTCATTTGTAAACATTGTTAGAACAATTTAACCTATAAAAAATAACGCATTTTCTGTCGAACCCATCCAAAAATATGTCTCGTATATACACGATTGCTTTAGTCGATGTTACCCTTTTACATGTTGCAAATAATACGCTTTTATCAAGCTCATAGTACTTCGCGCATTTGTTCGCCTTATCACTTATAGCTTTTAGCTATATTTTAAAATTTTGGCCATATTTTAAAGAGTCTGCTCAGTTAGCGTTATACATATCATTGAAATTGTATTATATATTCTTACAGGTGACATACAAATTAACTAAACACCTGAACACGTACCGCTCAAATAAGTCGAAAAAAAACGCTAGACAGTAGATCGGTACTTCTAGACAATTGTGCCGGCGCTTTAGTGTTTGTTTACTTGTTAGACACTAGCAGACGGCACAGCTATTGCGAACCTAGGAAAGTAAGTAGGATTATCTCAAATTCGGCCATTGGACTTCGTAAATTATTGACCAAAGCTTATTTATTTATAATTGTTGCTAGCTGATAGCTGAATATCAATAACAACAATAACAAAAATTAAACGCTTTGGCGTTATTAACAATAACAGCTTGACACCAAAGAAAGGCTCAATTAGCGCCGGTCTGTCATTTTTAATTAGATTTCAGGTAGTTTCACCTATATGATCAGCTGCAAATTGGACCTATTAAACAACTTACCTTTATAACTGCGCCGTACTTAAGCAGCACGGCGATGCACAACGCGAATCTGAACGCGTACGAAAACGCTCCGTAACAATTGCAACAATCAATATTAGGTGCCCGCATACATTATCAGTATTGTTATCTCAGACCGTCGTCTGATTTAACATTCGTGTCGTACGCCGCCCAAATAAACGGGGCTATTAGCTCAGTGGATCATCTATTAATAATAGCTCAATAGTGAGCACGTTGCATAATATTGGACAAATGTGCTTGCTTATTTTGGTAGGTTGAGTAATGGTTAACAGTGGTAACATAGTCGCTGTGAGACTATTTTTTCTGATGTTTTATGTCCGTTTCTACTGAGACAGGGTAAAAATATTACCAATAGTGTAATATAGTGATGAAAAACTGTACATCATGCGGTATTCAATCTTATGGGCTCCCGTACAGGCGTCTCAAAGCTCTCGAAACGACTGCGGTGACACCTCTTTCTTGCCGCAATTGTAACACACATCTTAATAAAAAAATGTCTTTTCATACAAAAACATTAAAACGAGGAACTGATGTGAAAAAAGTCCCTGATGAACCTCAGATGGACTTAGAAGATATGCTTATTCGTGACGCAGTGTCTTCTCATGCGAGAATGTTTTTAAAATGAACAATAACGGACGAAACACGCGTTAGCAAGGAGGAAGGCTTTATTATTTATACTTGACAATGCTACACTGCATTTTACGCTGCATCGCGTTTTCTAAGAGCTGTTCTTTAGACTACAATTTAATCTAGATGCAGAGTAGACTTCACCTAAAGGGAAGCAGTTTCAGGCATCATTATTGTATCATATAGGTAGACTTTTTTCCACTGAACAAATCGTAGACTGTTTGATCTCCCCCTATATGAGTAGATAAATACAACATTTTTTCTCGTCAAGGCTCGGGCTAACGTTATTGCCCCACACAGATGTCGTTCGGCACGCCGATGGCTATTAAAATATTTGCATGTGCATCCATGCATCTTTTAAAAAACTAAGAAATGCTGAAAGCTCATTTCTGATTAAACTGACCTGTTTTTTTTTCATTCAGATTTAAATATTTGTTTGTTAGTGCAAGGGCTTAGTAACAAAGAAATCTACATCCACCGTAAGGGACACGTTTTTACAAGCCAGTTTATGTATGGAATAACTTGTTCATATGACATGTACAGCATGATCCTTGGAATACAGTGGAGGAGCTAGTTTTATAGTAGATTACAGGGGGAGCTTGTTAACTTTCATGTTTTCCCCTCTCCACTTGCAGAGTCGTTATGCATTAACGGTGCCTCCTGTATCGGTCTGATGTTCATAACGTTGTCTGCTATTTCACACAGTCAATAAAAACATAAGCATACGACATAATATACTTCACATTTCCAAAAGATAGGAAATACGCTGAAGATTTCTCTCAAATATCTATCATAGATTTGTTAGTGGAGTTGCCGTGGAGAACAGAGCGCCTCGGGCCATATCTGAATGCCCGATTTCAATTATTTTATTTAGAGCATGCGGCGTTGCTTGGAGACACTTTGTCCCACGATCATTAAGTAGCTGTTAAATTGATAATACTGCATATAGCTTACAAATTATTTATTATAGCAATATTATACATGTGGTCCTACCGACTTCTAAGAGATAAATCATTTCTCCGAGATTTTTGCGTTTCCTGGTACTACCACAAAATTAAATCAAATATAGCATTATTTTGAGATGACGCTTTTCTGTAGACGCCTGTTAATTTGTTTAGACGTGCTGTCGGGAGAAAGCCTTATAAATGTTCCAATATTGTTAATGTCCGACACACTAATAGGGAAATCGTGACTAAAGCTCCGGATATATTTGATATACCACAATTGCATCTGAACACCCTACCGCGAACACAACCATATACGCAGTCTTTACCATAGTGTTCTCGGATACGACAGTGCTTTTTTCAGTATAGATTATTTGTTTTCAAAATACGGTCACGTATATCTACGACCTTCATTTCCTAAATCGAGAAAATCGTTCTGGTTAGTCCCATGACATCAATGGCCTCGCTTAGAAAAATGATTGTGGTTAATCCTAAATTACAATAATATTCTGACTAAATTTTTGTTTGTCTTATAAGAGGAACGCTATTAAGGTATTGAAACAAGGTCTAATCGGTCAAATCATAACACATGATACCGTGGCAAGCACCCTGTTTCTTGGCCATATACAGGTACTGAGATAATAACGGCCCATATAAATGAACTATTCATAATATACAGATTGCCTACATCGGCTGTGCCGGCGGTTGTCGATGCCATGCGCTTGGCGTGGAAAACGTTGGCTGGGTGTTCAACAGGTAAGCGGGAACGGCTAAAACCGTGGGGTCCTCCACTCCTCTTGCCATTTGAAGCTGATACAGGGCCACGTTTACTAAAATCATTATACAAAACAACAAGCAAAACGAATTAATAGGTTGACAGGCTGTTATTATTCCCATACTATAATTTACTTTAAAAACCCGAACTTTATTATCACTGTTGAATTTCCACTGAAAGTATATTTAGGAGGAACCTATTTGATTACCATACTTGACAGACCATCGGCTCCATGACAGCTGTCTCAATAGAGAAGGTTAGGCTTTTTACTGATAATAGTCATGTTTGAATATATTAGGTATGAGAAGCAGAGTCAAAATTGAGTAAGTAGTTTTGGTGCACTATATATAACTAGTGCACCTGAAATAGGATGCGGTAATCCATATTATTGTGAGATAACACTACTGGGTGGCTAGACAAAACTGCACAAGCCTCAATCAAGTAAAGCCAAGTTGTCCCTTTTAAAAATTGTCGCACTAAAATTATCTGTGCCACCTTTTTTTACGTTTGACAACTTCAGAGTTGTAGGTATAAACTTTCATTCTAGTTTAGTTTGTTCTTGAATTTATCGATCGCCCTGCAGTTTTCTTTTCAGGGTATTTGGTAGACAAAGTAGCAGGGAGTCTAGATCTGGTGAATACACGAGCTAAGAGGATACAAGCATCGAGTTCTTTGCGATATAGGTATCGTCGTAGTAGTCAGTGTATCATCGTACCGAAAAACTCACAATCTGTTTACCTAAACATTCAGACTTGGGACAACCTTACGCATTTTTATTACTACTCGCTAAAGCTCCTTTATGACGGTAGAACCATTCGGTATGGATGCATAATGCATAACTCCTCAATAGTTGAAGAACACGGTGCAAGGAAGCCTAGTTTTTACGGAATGCACCACGGGTCGCGGTAATACACTCAAGTCTTATCTCCTGTAATCACACATTGGAGCCAATCCTCTCATTTAGTGCGTTAAGGCTTTTTTTTGGAGTAATTGTTAGCGGATTTCCATTTGTTGCAAGTTCAAGCTTTGTGGTATAATGTTGACGATGAATCCGACATGGCTCATTTGATATCCGCAACGTCTCTGTCTGAAAGCGATTTGGTGAAGCTCCAGTAAAGTTGTTTTTGTCATTGTACGTTTTTGTTCGTACTTTTTTCGCCACCCTCACTGTGACAGATCGTCCGAAACGTTCAACGCTCTTTTATACGCTGCGAAACCGTTGGCTTTTGACACCGTTTAAAATTATTTGAGCACAGAAGTTTATTAGATAGAGGACGATGCACGCTCTATGATATTAATTTCATTTAAAATAAAAAATAAAACAAAAAAACACTTATAAAAACATTCAACGCGCTTGGAAAATGAAGAGCACACGTTTACATGCCTGTATGTAGCAGACGCGCAGACGAGAGTAGCGCCGCAAACCCGGTCAAATTATTGATTCGCTGATATAACAAGGTTATTATATCGACATAAATCGTCGCTACAAACGCATAGACAACAGACCAAGCAAATCGATAGTTAAGCGCTCATTCGGTATCAACATTATTATTGATGGAAAACGACAAACTAACTATAAATAATACTTACTTTCATTGCGAAATACGGGGCAGGGCAATTGGAGGTAGAACATTCCCGTGCTAAAGAACGTAGCCGTTGTAGCATCTAGATGGGAAAGATAGGAGCTCGTTGGTGACGCTACTCTGTCAGCGTCTGCCGTCGGCATCAAAGCTAACTCATCTTTCTTGACTTTGCGCTTTCTGGTAGCCTTTATAACTTTTCCGAGAGTCTCATCCGGTGGACAATCACAGTCCTTAGCGGGATATCCTTCTTTTGAGTTTATACATAATCTATGGATTGTGTGCTTCTTTTGTGGGCACGGCATGAGCTGATTTCCCTTAAGGGTAGCCAAACCACATCGCCGACATTTCGGCAAAAATGGAGCACGGCCGCGCTTTCGAATTTGGCCTGAAAAAACAAAAAATAGGACATACTATTTTATGCTACTTCGCCATTCACCGTGAAAATAGGCGAAGCAAAAAAGCGCGACCTTCCGGTGTCATTAATAGTGCAACGCGTAGCCAACTTATTCAATCAATGAGTCGCACGTACGTCGACCAATGAGCAAAAACACAATTGGTGGTTATTTCACAATGTGTGCTTTAGCGCCACTTTTTTCACCTTTGTGGTTTTTTTCCGTTCAGATCATGACTTTTTCTCGCAAATATAATCCAGGTACATAACAACTGTTCACAATCGATTACCCTTCAGGTTGGACGCTAATGAAGTATACGTCCTCACAGTGTGCACTTCCTGCGAAAACAGATTATTGACGACCGGAATAGTAATCGTTTAAGCTAGCATCCACTTGACTTGATAAAGGCATTTCGTCTTTGCCACGGGTACACTGCAAGTAGCATTTATTCTGCTTGTTTCGTTCCTTGAAAAGATTTGTTTTAACATATACACAGTAAAAATAACAATTTTTTCAAAAATGTAGAATATGTATATCTATTCTATAAGGTAATTATCGTTCCATTCATTAGAATAATATAATAAATTCAATCATCAACTAAAAGACATTGTTGATTCTAAATATTGAAAGAAAAGAGCGTATTAAGTTGCAAATACAAGACGCGAGGATTGTACAAAGGTGCCCTATGGAAATTTCATATACCATATACAATTCGTACGTTGCTTGGGTCTTCCAGGAGTGTGCAGCGTTAGCCTAAAGGTAAAGCCTCGTAGTAGAAGATCATATTTAGGTTGTGTCTATTAATTCAAAGAAGCTAACTAGAGTTTATTAGAAAACTAAGACGCAACAAAAAAAAGAAACACTATCTCAACAATATGTCCACCGTGGGACACGATCGATCCTGAATTTTATTGTGCAGCAATTTCGAGGCGGAACTATTATCGTAGACCGTAGTGCGGCCACACGATTTATATGTACAAACGCGTCATTCAGTTGAGAACATTTTTTGTAAGAGACATGTCGTATTACGGAGTTCGAATTAGTAATGATTGACTTTTGCAGCCACAGACCCCCAAGCCATCTAGTGGATCAGTAAGATTTCAGGGAATCCCTATTATGTACTTACGTAATGTAACTTACACTTTAAACCGTAAACGTCACTGACCTAGCACTTTGTCGCGAGATAGCGGTACCATATATGACACGGATGCGGATGCCTAGCTCTATTTCCGATGTTCGACAAAATATGAAAGCAAAGATTAGGCTCGACAGATAGTACGTAACTGTAGGTCTTATTAAGACGATTCATTGTTCGTTCAGAACTGTAATTATAAATGAGTCATTCCTTTCACTCCAAAGATACATCAGATCTCATTTATTGATAAACTATCACTACCATGTTTTATATCATTCGAAATTGAAAATGTTATTTTAGGCCTCATAAAAACGAATCTCAAAAATTATTTTATAGGCTTGTTACTAGATTTGTTGTAATGAGATTACATTTGCAATGCGTTTCCTATTTAATGTATTCCGTATGTATCGTTCAATTGTGGTAAAGCCTCTAGTATTATTTATGATAACACAAAATTTTACGCGTATAACGTACGTAGTAATGTAGCAAAAAAAAAAAGGGAAAATAGGTTGTTTTTGTGCTTAAAATTTAAATATTAGCAAATATCGCTTTGAGAAAACATGTTGCTTGAGAGAAAAGCATTATCACTTGTGTTCACTTTTATACTTTTCTTCTCATACGAGTGCGTTCGAGCAGAACAAGGTTCTATGCTTACTTGAGGATAGCTTTCACTGACTCAGTGAGTCTGATCTGAATCACGAAGAATTTACAAAATAACTTGCTTTTCATGTACATCTATTTTATATTCTTTTAAGAAATTCTTGGCGAATATCCCGTTAATATGCACATATTTTTTTGTATTCTGCAGAGTATTAAGAAATAGTCATAGACACAAACCATAAAACTGTGTCCCCAAACAGGTGTACCTGCTCCTGAATAAACAACAGTTGACTAAAATTATGCAATCGTCCCAGTAATCCTGAAGTTTGATGGTTAAGAAGAATATATGTTAAGATATTTATATTATATTATGTACATTTTGAAAACTTCCGGAAATTTTCACTTTACTTTCGTTTTATTATATCCATTAGTGGCTAACCCAGCTAGTGCACATCTGTAAAGTAAATAATAGGTTTTAACACTTCTATACTTCATTATTACAGCTTTCATCTTATAGCCTGTTACTGTTTGTTTACATTTGAAGACATAACGTTCGAAATAGTGGGTGTTGACTGCAAAGTCCAAATAGAATAATACTATAACTAGTTATTCGATCACCTCATTCGCGAAAATGTACCTCAAACACGGTTATTCAGAATCACGTCAATGTTAAATGAATGGAATTTGAAATTTTTGGCTGACACATTTTTATACATGTATAGCCAAGAACGATGATACAAAATGATGAAGGCTCACATATAAAGCGTTACTGACCGGATGAGGTGGATTCCTTGCCATTGGAGGTTCCCTCGCCTGACGATGTTCCAGGCAGAGGGTCTCCTACAACTAGCTGTTGCTGAAAAGACACATGTTGAATAATATCCGGAGACTGAACACCACTGCTTGGAACACTCATAGCCATTCTATTTTAGCTTGGGTGATCCACAACAATACCGTTCGCGCGTTCGAATGTTTGTGCTCTTACCGAGTGGCCTTTAAGCCACTGTGGTCACTGTTAAACAGATGCCGACAAAGACGTAAGCAACCCAAATAGACGCCAAGTGCAACCTCCTTTTCAAGCGCGCCAAATTTAAATAGTTTCGTAACAACTATTTCAATGGCGCCATTTCGCGGGACTTCCGACGACTAAAAAACGTCATAGAGTTTACGATAAAGATTATTAACGTAACAGGCAAACAAAGCTAGCAATCTACTGTATATTATAGCTGTGACCACAAAAAAGTTCCAGTTTGCTGAGCAAAATCAATCAATAAAATCCATCTTTTATTACCTAGTTTAAAGGAACGTGTTCGATGTACCGAAACCTGAAACATTCTCACTAAAGAGTAATTATAAAAGCAGATAAAGGTGACTAGTCTTCAAGAGACCACCTTAGATAGGCTCAAATTGTAGATTTGACGATTATGTGTTTTTGTCCTCTGCCCAGCAAGGTACCCGACAGTTAGTAAGCAGTACGCGTTTAGAAACACTCCTTTTAACTAGTACATCATAAATTATAAACTGAAATAAAAGCTGTCCTTAACCTATTGTGCCAGTTCTTTCCTTTTTTGTGCTTAATTTTCATACTTCATATACCTACTTAGACTGCTGTACCCCGCGCTGATGTATCTTTCTAAGGGAAATTATATGCCATTTTCCCAAGCTTCTCACAGATATATTTTACAGTACAATATGGAGTGTATGTACGGGCTGTTGATGGCGGTGTGGATGGTAACATGGAAATGGATGTTCAACATGTATAAACATAATGTGCGAAAGCAGCATCAGATTAATCTTGAATTATCTTTGATGCTGCTTCAAGCAACGCAATGTAGCACGATTTCCAATACCCTAATTTATTACACTTGCAAACACAATTTCAATGATGATAACTAGATTTCTACTACGTTTATCATTAATCAGTTACTTGTTAATTTAGGAAGAAGGCGTTGTAATAATTGCCACATTTGTTTTTTTCTACGGGATATTCATAAACGTTAAAAGAAAAACAATTTGCTGTTGGCTAAAGTGGTTTGTTACAAATGTGGGATGTTTTTTATACCTGCCAAAGAGAACAGAATGCTGGCGAAAGAAATTTTTCCATATTTACGTTGCCGTCGAAACATGCCTGATGCAACAAAAAATACTTAATAGAATGTTTTACACAGCTGATTCGGAAAAAAAAATAACACGTGCACCCACAATTTATTGGTTTGTCCCTCACTCAGTGTAAGCTCCTACTATAAATGGAGTGAAGTCTAGCAATGCTGAAGAACCAAATATAACTGTGAGGTAATGTCTGGCCCACTGTGGCGTAGTGGGTAACGTGTTTACCTGCTGAAGTTTTAAGATACGTTGTGGTATAGGTTCAAAACCTCGCGCAGACACCAAACATGGCTAAATTTCCGCTTATAGGCAATGCATCAGACGGCTGACCCTCAGCATGAAACGAAGTGTGTCTATGCCGATTTCGAATCTACAGCACCACGTGTTTTTACGAGCCTTCACATTTCTTTTCAAGTATAGCTGACTAAATGTTTCGAACTTTAACGTCCGGCACCAATGCTGGGCATTCCATTAGACCCTACTATACTTTTTACTACAAGCTTTCCAAAAGTGCTCCCTGTATGAGGCCCATATTTTGGTAGTACCCCATCGGAGTGTTTCACGGCTGAATTGCATTTGCAAATGGCACTAAAAAAAACACGTGAATAAAAATATTTTACTATTTAAAGAAACACAATAGTTGAGAAACAATTTTAGCAAACTCTCAAGAGTTGAGCGACTACGAGATGAAAAACTGCTTAAAGCAAAGGTGTGAAAGACAAAAACATTCAATATATATATTTTGAAATATAGTTTAATATTGATGTACATATATTATTCTTGAGTTCATAAAACGTTTGTAAGTCACCCTAAATTTATTTGTTTGAAAATTTATAATCTTGGTTATAGGATTTTATTTTGAAAAAATACTGGTATCTTGCTCTATTAAATCGGCACACAAGTAGTAATAAAGTGAGTTCCAAACAGCCAAATAAGTAAGGCCACTTATGGCCCTGATGACTGAAGGCACTCATTCTTCTGCTAGGGTCTGTTCTATGTGGTGTTCACGCCGTGAGCGTTTATTCTTTCGTAAAATTGTGCCATGAAACGATAGTGTCCCCTTTGTGGAACTACATTCTGGAACGCTTTAACATTCATTGGCGAGCTATACAAATTATGCCGAATGCAGAATGTGTCACGAATTTTCATCATTATTAAGTCATCATATTATTATTGATATATTCGACAGTCCACCCATAAAATGGTTGGACCATCACTTCACACCGATCTGTATAAAAAAAAAAATAATAATTCAGTAATTCGATCAGCATTAATGAAATACTGTATGATTTCTATTGTAATTTCTAGCTACGCTACTCGTCGAGTCCTATAATAATTATGAGATTTTGCTGCGACTCGCATGACATTTTTCTACACGGATAGAGTTCTATTTGATAGGAAGTAAATGGTCCCCTTTAACTAGATACACGACTCCGGCAACGCTTGCTCTGACTCGCTCCCTCCTGTCGAGGTTCTTCTTTCATAGAGAGGGTACTCGCGGTTAAAACGTACACCGAGAGACTGGTAAGTCCTGAATAGGAGTAGCGCTAAACGAAACTAAGTGAGTGGCATCGACTCCATGGATAGATTGCTATTGTGACCTGGTCCATTTTGTGGCGTTATCGCAGCAAGAATAGTTCCTACCGGAACATCATGCAAGAATTGCATTGCTGTAATTGAACTGTATAAGCTTGCGGTGTATCTAAGTTGTTGACGACGGCAGTGATCTTGCCGATTATGATAGGGGGTTCCTCCAAGGTAACAATCAACTGTTTCTAAAAGCGCCACTTTACCGGTTTGGACAAGTCTCTCAAAATGGCCTAGATACCTGGCAGCTCTAGAGCAATTGAACGACCAGTTGCTTTATGTTAGGCCAAACATGCACGAGCGGTACGATTGCAGATCGAGTGAAAAAAACTTTTTATGTTGCTTACAGTAGAATCTGGATCTGAAGAGCAGAATCGCCATGTGTCTTATGACGCACAACCCATCGATGGAGTGATGATTTGGTGACCTGCCGATTGCGCAATGGTCTCCCGTCGGAGATTATACCACACCAAAAACCTTGAGAAGTGCTCTTTTCACGAAACAAGCCCCAGGTGACTGGATACCGCGGCAGTGAGTGGGTTTCCCTTTAGCGAGCTGCATCCCCTTAGAGGACTGAAACTGTACATCCTTAGTACATGAGTCGCTTTACAAAATCCAGATTGATCAGATGACTCGGGCCAACGGGTAGATAGTTGAATATGATCTGTCATTTTTGACGATCTCACGCTTATGTTATTTGGTGATGTAGCATATGGTAGGTTCTGTCATTTGTGTTAGGTTAAGAGAAATAAAAGTGGATAACCTCTTCGGCATGACCTTCGGTTACAAACGTCATCACCTCTTTGTGGTATCAAGCGAAAGTTTCCGGATTGTGGAGTAACGAGCATCACGCCACTTGTCTTCCATGCGACATGACACGGTATCAAGACTGCTAGCCAGTTAAACGAGGGATGCTATTTTTGGCATGCTGAGCATGTATGACTCACCGTCCTAAAATAACGTATCATAAAATTGCTTTGCTACATTTCGCTAACAGCATGTTCGAAGGCGAATCTTGATTACCGATAGCCTTTAGCGACCACAAACGCTCCGTAAATCGCGCTGGCTTTATGATTGATGCGACACAGAAGACCAGATACACGCCGCATATTTGTACTCGTTTGCAGACAGAACCAGCTACGATCCACCCGCATCTCTCTACGTTTCGGGTCCGGTATTGCCGTTAGACGGCTGGCCCCCAACACGAAACGAACTGCGTGCATGCCTAGGTTTGAACCTAGACCACAACATGTCCCTTTGATTACACACCCGTTACACACTAAGCTATCATGCGGACAAGCGTTTCCCGTGGCCACTGCTCCATTTGTAGCATCCTGCAGTGACCTCTTGCACACCATTCTGTGACATTGATCCATACTGATAAGTGTTGCAGGTATTTCATGGTTGGAACCATTAGCCCGGACTTAATCAGCAAGAGTATGTGACGCTTCGAAGGCTCGTATGCTTTGTTTGTCAAACAGTTACTTGGCAGGTTAACGTCAAAGTCATATGCGTAAGTAAACACATCTACACAAACGCAACTGTCGAAATAGCTAGTCAGGCAGATACGATACTTCTATGTAGTAAACGCATTAGAACTAGAAAATGCTTGACTCCAACTAGTTTGTTGATCTTTGTCGTCGATACAAAGCAGAGCGCACCGTCCAGATCGAGGGCGCTGACATACGTGGATTGCCGTGAACTATCTTAGCCGTTGCCATCATAGGTAGTGAAGATGCTGTTGTAACGGTTGCTGAAGTCGACTGAAGCTGCTGATGACCATTGCGGGAATGCATAGCGGTTCATGTTTGCGGCTCCGACAAACACGGCATAAGGGTCTAGGACCCTTGGCAGTTTCACCGTAGGAGTATCACGGACTTTCACAGACTACGTATCGGTTCTTCTGTTAGAACCCTATACGTCGCGGTTAATAATTCAGTTGACGATTGATGAGACGCGTTGTTGTAGAGAAGGTACGGCCGCCAGTGCTCTCGCGTGGCGGTAGCGGTTGAAATCTGATGCGTTCTTCGTAGTAAATGACTTATTGTTTGTCGAGATACGTTCCCATTGAAACGTTGACCTTACCGCTGTTACAGCTGACGGAAGTGCTGTGCTTGCGCTGGAAAACTCTCATTATGTTCGTTATACAAAAGGGAAACTTATTTTTTGTGAATGGTGTACTGTTGGGGGTAGACTAACAGCGTACAATAGAAATTAAAGCATCTTAGTAGTCTATTCCCTAGACATTTTCCAGCTGGGGATCTCAGTGCTTACGACGCGTTGCCCTGTGACGTATTTGGAACAACCAGCTGATCATGCCGTGTGTTATCCTCAAATTCAGAGGATACTAGAAGTTCGGGTACTGCATGGCACACAGCAGCTTCAGGTGTAGGTGGAAACTGTTGCAGTTCAGTATAGAGGTATTTTATTGACTCCAATGCAGCTTGCACACGGTTCTTAACAGCTTACGAAGGCCTTTCATATAAGCCGGGCGCACTTTCGGGATGTCCATCAAACGAGCCATAATTTTTACGTTCAACGTTGTTTTGAGCGAAACGATCATCAAGCAGCTGTAATGTAACATTGTGATTTGCACTACCTATGCAGGGATTTCACATAAGAGCCTAGCAAAATCACACAAATATTTCAACAGCATGACGAGACAGTCACGCTGGTTCGTATCGAAATCCAATTGTTAAATTGCCCTTTCTATAAGCGATGGCTAGCTTCTATACCATCAAACAACTCTGGTACAGTATTAAATAGACACAGTGGTTTGACAGACGATTGGCTTGGCCTCCATCTCTTACTCGCTGTTAGGAGAGAGGATCTCGATGGAGTGAGCCGGCGTCACAACTAACAACACTCTGCGCGGATGATACGGCGACCCTCTGCTGATCCCACAGGCATTGAATGTTGACTTTGGTCGTATCATTATATTTAGCAGCAGCCTCTATATGTTGTTTAGCTTCTTCGTCTGGCACGGAAGGGTGCCATTGGATCTCATTGTCAAGGGCATTCGTTCCTCTTAGGACGCAACTCAACCACTGACTGCATTCGATTGCCTTCGGTGACGGTGATATAGGAGCCTGCTGCGTCACCGTTTTTCGTTACCAGTTTTTAGAGTACGATGTGCTTGCGTCGACCGTTAGAGAGTTTATTCATATCGCTTGTTGGCAGGTCGTTTTTTTGTTGGGCTTTTGCTCATGATGGCCCGTGCTGGGCTCTCATGTTGCATTCCTGCACACACAATCACACAAGGCCATAGATCCTTCCAGTTACACAACGTCAACGTTTTTCACATTAAAACACACCCCAAGGATGAGGGGTTCTTCTCAGTTTACCTTCGGTATAGTTCGATACGCACTCTGCTCTCATAGTGGTACTTTAGCACCATTCGGCTGTCGACTACAACGCACAAGCATATGCAAGCTGGCACATTGTTAAGTGGTCACTTGTCGCATTGCTGTTTGGACAGTTTCATAGTTCCGAGGGCACTTACATTTCTCCGTGCGCAAGACAAGGTTAATTCCAAACGATCACAAGTAAGGGCATTTTAGCAAATTTGTGAAGAGATATTGAAAAACGATTTGTTCAGTTACCATTTTGTTACGACAGTGATCTGTGATCAACTAATGGAAAGTTTCATACCCGGTTTATCTTTAATCAACGACACATTTTCCCGCTGAAGTTTTCCCTATGTGGTATTTTCGCCATGGCTGTTTCGTCTTCCCTCAAATTGTGTAATGAAGCAATTGTGATCCTTCTGTGAAATTATATTTTAGAATAGCTTAACCATCCATTGACGGGCTAGACGAGTTATGCACAGTGTGTCACAAATGCTTATAAATATCAGGTAGGCATATTATGACTGATTGATTTGAGTGCCTGAACATCAAGACAGAGGCCAACGTCTTTACGTGATCGTATTAGAAAAAATACTTTCAAAGACACTCTGGGTAGGCAGATTGTATGTAGATTCACATATTTACACCGCTCGTACGACATGTTCAATTCCGAAAGGGCGAACAAGGTTCCTAAACGATTCTTAACGAATGAATACATTCAGTATGTAAATATCAACGTGCCGTGGTCATAAATTACATTTTCTATGTATACGTATTATCTAAAAAAGGCTAGTAGAGAATAAAAAAAAAGCAGCCTAAATAAATAACTTTCGCTGTGAGAGACTGTTATTTCAGAGTACGGAGATTGTGTTACAGTAAGCAGACGATGATTCCTTTTTTTGTCATTATTGATTAACTGTTTGGCTTATTGATTCTGGCGGTAAGAGAGCCTAACATGTTTTCTGGCAGGATTGATAACCATAAATCTCTTCTGGTCATGTAAAACTAGATGTGAGAACGTCTTACGAAATTGTACAAAAGCTTCTTTGAGAACAAAACAAATCAACTGGCTTATAAGAGCAATTATATAATAATAATAATAATGACAGTAATAAATGCTATGACCTCTTTTATATTGTCTTCAGTAGCACGCAAAATGGCGAAAAAGTTCTTTGGTTATTTTGTTTATTGAAATTTATTGAACAACTCTAAAGTTGTAGAAGCATAAAGTGTATGGGTAATCAATGCACATCTGTACACAACAATATAATAAAGCTAATGAATGAAAAAAAAAGTCAAATTTAATTCTAATATTTTACAGACACACACACAAATTGGACACACACAGTTCTCTTTGACGAAACAGCCCTTGCTAATGTGTAATGCTAGTTAATGTTAGTAAAAAATTTGAGTGAATCTGTGATTTTGGTTAGCAGAAAAGCTTAGATAAAAAAACAATAGATATTAGACGTAATGGCGATAATACCATTGTCTCAATGGCTCACATTGGGACTCACTTTGCTGACAAATTAAAATAATAAATGACTATTGTAAAAAAAATAATAAAAAGTTGTGATAATCATAGCATGTCGAAGTTGTTTTTGTTGCATTGTCGAAGTTGTGTTGACAACTTTCATTGACGATAGAACGCCTTTCTTGCGCAACGATTTGTTGATAATATGCGTACGTTTTTCTGCTACACTGTTTGATAAATGTTGCGGTACGGAACAATAACGAGGTAACATCGGGTCTGAGAAATGAGATGTTTGAAACAAACCGTTTACGTTAAGATCAAACACGTAAAACTAGTAAAAAAAATTCATAATTAATATTTATCATAATATATATTAATTATTTTGTATGTATTATAGTGTTACAACTGTGTTGTTGAAAGCAAGCGACCGCAAAAGTTCTATCCGCTTAATTGTGTTGCAGATGTCAATCAATGTATTAAACTTTGTTGCTACTATTCTCCCCTTCCATTGTTTTTCTACACATTTTGACAAATGATATTAGTGGCAGAACTACAGATGACGCTTGTGAATCGCATACATAAAAATCAGAAATTGCAGTTAATTTATACTGGCAATGTAAGAAAGGGACCGGGTGTCGTTTCTTAAAGTCCCGCCATGGACACAGTTACCTTGATCAGCAACGTTTATACCGGGTCGCTCGGAAGATGTCAGGGAGGAGAGCATTAACATTGCTCCGGATATAAACGTAGCCAACTTAAGTGACAGACCAGGTACTGTCTGATACGTCAAGGTATGACGAACACCGATAATGATTTTTATCTTCGACTGTAGATAATTGTACTGTATTTCTCTATCTAAACAAAAACAAGATATTAAGATAAATTAGAACTTGTTGTCAAATAAGTTTGATCTACAGCATCATTAACTTTATGGGTTTATCGTCTAGGTAAGTTGGCCAACAACAGTATTGTATTAAGAAATTTATTAGTAATGCATTGCAGACAATATAGGGCGTTTATTCAAACTGTGCATGCTTAATCTTACCTGTGCGTCCATAGGCTGAACCAATCGAAGACGAACAATCAGTATATGTAGCTAAAAAAAAAGGTTTAGTTCAGCCCGTTTGAAACAAAAACGACGATATCAGATACAAGTTAGCGGCACTGCTATCTCTGAGTAAATAGATCCGGCCTGAAGAGAGAATGCTGTGTTGTTATTTATGTTTTGTCGGCTGTTGCAGAGACACATAATTGAAAATTCGACTTTGCATCACCGTTTATAGTCTTCAGTGAGAACGCGTTTGTACCGTTACGGTGCTACTATAAGCATTTTCCTATATCTGCTTAGGTTGATAATAGGTGTTTCTGGCAAATTATTTTCAAAACAAAAAAAATATTTTGGCAAACTTTGTCTTTGTCAATGATCTTCTATCTTTAATTTAATCGGTTTGTTGGTACGAATTTAAGGTCTGGAATATCTTGTTAGATTTCGAAGGTTAGGTACGCTGTCTCAGCATACTATTTTGTGTTTTTCATTGAATATACCAAGGCACATTTTTACAGTTAACTTAATTATCCCAGGAAACAACTTCGACGTAATTATGAGGGTAAGAACTCCCTGAATAAAACAGCTGATCACGCTTGTGGCCAAATAGAGCTATGCGGGTATCCCGCAATTGTAAAGCGGACGTAAACAAGCCTCGTGTTAAATATTCGGTTATATATTTAGAGAACATCGTCACGGAAATGACTTTGGTTCGATCACAATACCATTGAAGTAAACTCTCTAAATGTTCCATCATATGATATGCTAGGCCAAGAAGCATCTAAATAATATAACAGACCTAACCTAACTATTACATTACATCGAATATGAGCTACATTTATTCAGTGTATCAATATCCTACCTGTAAATATTTTGCTAACATTATCAAGCTATCATAATCGGATAGATATATATATATGTATATTTTTTTTTAATGAATAATAAGCGCACTGTGCTACATTTAATAGGGCATACCCGCTTGATTAGATCTATGTGAATATAAAGTGCCCTCAATACGACTATTCTAAATAAAAAACGTATTTGCGTTCGTTAATAATGCGATACACTAGCTGCATAAATAGAAAATCATTATAGAAAATAGTTTTTCTTTCTTTTTTTTTAAAAGAAAATTCAAACGTCCTGATCAAATGCTGGTCAGCACTTGTAAACGTACAATACCAGTTCCATAGCGCTTTACATAACGATTTCTAGCGGACGACCTATCGCTGTGGTCGCAAACTGATTGCGCGATCAGAAATTGCTCATTGATCCATCATATGTGTACATGCCGAAATTGAGCACGGTCAAAATAGCAGCCGCTTTGTTTGGTGGCAAGTTGATGAAGAACCTTTGATCCATCTTTACCTCGGTCTTGAGCACTGAGCTTGTCATTATCAAGTCTTTTTCCCTACTTTTCACCACTAGATTGTGTGGAGGCGCGTTGACAGAGGAGGTGCTTGGCTGGCTTTGGGGCCAGAACGGGCGCACTATAACAGAATCAGCTATCGAGTGGCCGTTTACTTGCGTCATTGTCAATGTTATATTCAACTAGCATGCACCTCTTGTTTTACGTTTTGTGTATGAGTCTTAATCTTTCTAAGATTATCCATTTGTCTACCCGCCCCGTCGTATCATGATTTAGTATTTCTGAGGTTGTGCGTCTCGTTAAAAGTAAAAAATTGATTACATTTGTTTGATAACGCGGGTATCTAGAAAAAGCAGGCAAAGACAGTAAGCTATCAATTGAGAACTTATCTGCGCCACGGGATCAAGATTCGAATCGTTAAGGTTTTTTTTTTGCTTCCGTACCATTGATACTGTAAACGTAACCTGGGTAAGATCGAAAATATGGCCTGAACTTACTGCAAAACGATTTCACTAATACCATTGCGTTAAATGCGGTGGCGATGTTCATGTGTTAGCGACGTTATAAGCGGCAGAATCATCTGGGAAATTTTGCGACCGATCGTCGAGTTCACGTCCTTGATTCTAGAACGATTTACACACCACGATTGCTTAACAATCGTTGTATTTTGTAAAATTAATAATACGACGCAT
>NW_019213277.1:0-74025 GCF_002532875.2 Varroa jacobsoni | reverse complement strand
ATGTATATATATATATACACATTTCTAACTTGGAAGTTCTTCGATAACGATTTCATGTTTCAATTTTACAGATTTCTCCTTGTTGAATCTCCTGTTTCTTCGGGGATTGTAAACAATCTGACGCCTTCCCTTATCTCTCACCGAATGGTACGTGATAATATGATACCTGTTATTATCACAGTGGTCGCAAACTTGCAGCCCACAAATATATTCAATTAGTTCATGTCCTCTAATCCTGATCTCAAAGGTCTATCCTCACCCTCATAATAACAGACATGCATTTAGGAGCCGGCGATTAGCTTCAACGTGCTCGGCTGTCGGCTTCAACAGCTAAAATAGTTTCCCTGATGTGGTGTCTGCCGTTGAAATCTTTCCTTCACTGTCATCAACATGCGCAAAAAAGGCATAGTGGCCCTTACCGGCAAAGAGTTTTAGCTTGACGGGCGTTACTTGAGGACCTGTGCCTTTCTGATATTGTAGTAGCAGTTCTTGGTCGGTTATGGTAAGAGAATTGTTGAGTCCCTTAACGGACACATTTCAATTGGAATTGTCAATCATAGGCTATCTTACACTGCAGATGATCTTGCCACTGAACTTTTGTAGATTTAGGTTATGTGTGTACAGCCCGTAGAAATGGTTCATTATGTTGAGATCTAATTCGGTCTATATTCGGTGATCACCTCATGACGCGTATTGGCCTATACTGATACGGTTATTTGTCTGATGATAATTTGCCTAATGGGGCCAATAAGTGCATATATCGATTCACACAACGTATGTACCTACATGACCCACATCTATCGGTCTCTTGCTGTGTGCATAGTCTCAAAAACTCAGTTGCTTGCGTTTTTCGATATGTGTTTCTCCCAGTCATCCCATTCACGTTGTGAGCATAGCCTCGTTTTTCACCTCGTTGAAAAAGGTCTTGAAAAGTACCTAAATCAGGCCATTTTTCAAGCCGTAAGCATTACAGCGTATAAGTACTTCTTTACAACCGACGTTCGCCAGCTCCTATGAGTAAACTTTGCTCTTTGTAAAACCTAATCTGCCACCTACCAACCTATTTTATGGGAGCTGTGATGCCTATTACTGCTATTACTACCAGAAAATAAATGCTTCGAGTTTTACGTCCGGTTCTGCCTTTAAGCGGAAAACAGTGTAACCATACTATCGTTCAGCGCTGGCCTCACCACCAGCAGACCGCCGTCAGCCAACAACCACAACAGCAATCAACTCGACTAACCGAAATAGAGGCCGGCAATATTCAGGAGACCTAGCAAAACGCGGGACGAATTACTTTACGAAATCCCTGGTTCATTTAAAGCGTCCAGTTTGAAGTAGCTCTGGAGCCTATTATCCTGCCACCTTACCGATTAAACAGCTCTCGTAGGCGATCAAAAAAGTCGTATCTCTCGTTTGTTAAGGGTGCGTTAACAATACTTCTTGAAATAATCTCTATGATGTTCATACGGGTAATGTTGCTGTAATTTTGACGGGGGCATCGTGTAGACAACATTTGTTAAGAGTTCTTCCTATTTCTCTAGTAGCAGTTATCTTACGGACTAGGAATTGATAGCTGCTGATTTTTTTTTATATACAGATATGCAATACCTGTACACTGTTATCAAAAAAACGTCAACTGGTTTAAATGTTGACTTCCTACAACCGATTGTATTGATCGATAGACTATAGCTGCTGAGGTGTATGTAATCATGTGCAAGACATAGAAGCTCATTTTTATGGACCTAACTCAAAAACCACTACCATGGTCCATTTTCTTGGAATGCATATTTCCCACGTGTGGAGAGATACTGCGCTACGAAGCAAGCGCGTAGGACAATCAGTGTTTCTACTGTTGTCTGTGAGCGTAATTACGGTATGTGCCGACAATTTCAACAGCTAACCGTGTCAAATAGTCTCTTTGTTTCAAGCCTTAAAATAACACTTGAGTCAATAGATAAAGGTCTCCCAGGCGTCTATAACATGGGCATTGTGTGATAGGATCGTTACCTTTCGTATTCTGCAAGGTTTCGTCGTAAGCTTTTTGGCGGCATAAGATTCTTTTTTTTTTTTTTTTGCTTGTTTTCAAAGACCCCTCTTTCCGTCGTAGCTCTAACGCTTTATGAACGCCTAACTCTAGAAATACATGAAATTATTTTGAAGACTAAACCGTGATAAGGTGTTGTCGGCCAGTTTTATTCAGATCCTCATCCGATATTTGTACATATTTCTCAGATACGTTGTACGGGTCGAAAAGTCGACAAGTGCAATAACAGTATCTATTATTCATTCTTTATACATTAAAATCAATGATATGGGAGTATTCCAGCAGCTCTGTATGTGTGAGTTACATGACTAGTTCTGATCTCGTTACTGAGGGCCTTTTCGAAAAAATCGACGGTACGATCTACCTCCTTTCTTAAAGCAAAGCAAAATCACAGGAGAATGATGTATATGTTTTCGTGCACGAATCGTACATTTCGTAGCGACTCGACGGAAATTTCGAAGCAAAAGCTTTGTAGAATTGGTAAAATGGTAAATTCTCATCAAATGGTCTTCTGAGTGTTGAGGCACTTAACAATTACGCGGTGGAGCCCGCATAAATACATATATATAGATAGAATCATTTGTCTAGTTTTTTCATCACACATGTGTCAGAAAATTTAAAAACAGAGCGAATCACAGAACTTATTCCGTCATAATAACTATCGGTAAAGTCAGATAGTCCTCATTCAGGCCATGTACCTAATTCGGTGAACGTAATAGGCCTGAGGAATGTGTGCAAAAATGTAGAAGTTCGACAGAAAATCATTTTTGTGCAGTTTTTTTTGTTATGTCTTTAATGTACCCATCAACAAATCCCACAGCTCGATAGTTTCTGAAGTATTTCATGAAAAAACGTGAAATTTGCCCATCAAAAGTTATTGGATCTACTACTGCGCGATATGATAATCCTTGCTACTCTTCTACTGTATACAGATGTTCTTTCCTCAACAACGTCCTTGAGAAAAAGTTTTCTTCCGAGAAAAGCCGCTCGAATCTATCCTGATTCAATTGATAGTTGATTAATGAGTAGAAAATTTTAATGTAAGCACGGATGAGTGAGTGGCACCGGTCAGTTCTTTGTACGATATAGCTTTGTTTAAGTAAGTACTACAGATTGTTACAGAAACATCTTGATGCAAGCAAACAGGTAGTAAAATGCCCCTAAGATGCGATACGAAGCAGTCACTTATATTCGATTATAATAATTCTGTGATTCTACATGTTGAAGAGAACTCTTGTTTATTAGGATTACAAATAACAATGCTACAAATATATGTCTCCCGCGTTTTCGAATTAATGCGGTCCAGATTGTATTTTAAAGTGACCCACTGTCCTGTAATAGAAGTGGGTACAATTTGAGAATAAGCAGCTTCGCATGCGACCAGCTCTTTATGTGAATACACCCGGGTCCTAAATCTACTGGAAGTGAATTAGGCTAAATCAGGAATACGACGTTAATTGTTTGACCCAAAAAATGGAGGCAGGGAATGTAACGAATCATGGAACCCTTTCTACTTTTTTTAATAAATGATTATACGGTCGCACTAGGAATATTCAGCTGTGCGCTCCGATTTGACTCGAGCGCATCAGTCGCCAACGGCTATTTTCATACGCGTACGTTAGGAGGTATCTAGAGAAACTGCCGCCGGAAAACGGATATTCGTATTACGGATGAATCCCAAACGAAAACCTGCTATTGCTTTTCTAATAAGTTCCTAGTGCGAAACGACAATTAACTTCCTAAAAATTATTGTTGAAAAGAACGTTTTTAACCCGTGCTTTCGAGCTCATCTTTATTGAAGAAGAGCACATAGAAGTTTATGTGCGTGCGGATCGGAATAATTCCGAAAACCGCACGACAGATTCGGAATTGTATAGGCTTGGTTGGACGAGAAATTTTTATACACAATAGAAGCCTCAAACCTCTCTATGGTTCGAGTTTTACATTTCATATTGCTCTTAGCGGCACCACTAGATGGAGCGCTGGTTGGCTCCCAGCACGGAAGTCTGTCTGTCTATGCCCGGGTTCGAACTTATGCCGCAAGGTGTCCCTAATATTAGCAGGCAGATACATTATTCACTAAGCCACCACGGGGACACAACCTAGAAAGACTCATCCTCACACAACGACTTATGCAGAGAACCTGTACTATGACGTAGTACAAACCATAACACATGCACCTTTCTCATAGAAGTTATGGGCAACGCTGCTTCAGTTGATCAACTGAGATCTAAAAAGTTTTCCTCGCCAAATCGATTGGCGGTGGGTAGTCGATCTCGGTACTGCATATAGCATTAAAAAACTTCTCTCCGGAATAAACAGAAGTGCATTATGTCCGTTGATATAGCCGTCTACAGCCTGCCTGTGGCAGCGAATTTTCCGTTACAGGGGGTGTTATTTTAATAACTCTGAACGCTGTTGGAGAGTTTTATGACATTTGGCATTCTATAGGCCATAATCAACGAAAAGTGAGCCTATGGTTCCGCTCAAATTTTGACGTACGCCTACGATTCGTTTGTCAATTAGAAGAGGACAACCATTACTTAGTTACCTGAAAATTACGACATTGAGCAGTGGCTCTCGCGATTAGCGACCTATTCGCACCAGCAAGATAGTACGGCGCCGTTTTCAATCGTTTCTACCGTTGAGATCGTTAAAATTTTTACCTATCAACGATACCATTATGTATACCGTGTGTGTATGTGTGTTCGAGATCTGCCCGTTTTTGTGGCTGGTATTCTTGATGTAACTAGGCGGGTCCCGATAGATCCTCATCGGTCTGCGGGCGTCATAAAACATTTGCACTAGTGACTTAATAGTTAGTGTGATGCCGACACGCTTCGCCAGATCACACACATAGTGAAAACAAAGCTGGCCTCAATAGCGACAGATATCTAACTGATACTCATTAAAATTGGACAACTTTCGCTGACTATTGTATATAACGTACTAAGTCGCATTCTATAATGCCAGGCTTTCTGCCATTGTATAAATTCAAATTATTCAAAATTTTAATTATAGAATAAAGTTGACCCCTGTACTAAAATGGCTGAGTGATGATGGCTTGTTAAGTAGAATAGCATATGCGCGATCAATGAAGTAAACTGACAAACAAGCAGGTTCGAAGGAAAGAAGCATTTTTAATAGCTCTTTTTAAGTTTTCGAAGGTTGATGGTCTCCGTTAACCTTGACGTTTTCCATCGTTTTTATGCGCACGTGCGCAAACGTAACTGAATCACCGATAATATTGAGCATCTTGTCCAAGTTTGTGCGTAAGGACTTAGCTCTGGAGAAAGCTTTATAATAACAAAAACGTAGAAGTAGAGACTGACACGGCGATATCGACGATCTGCACTCGGTCTGCCTTGCATTCCTTGTAAGGTGCCTGATACACAAGGTTGTCCTACTGTTAAAACTTGCAGTAATCTACGACAGAGAACGAACAGTGGATTCGCATACGGTCTCATCGCCTCCATTTTCATTCAAAACGTTATTGAGTGTGGGAAGGGTGGGCACGATCGGACGTAAATACGCACATCTGCTTCTCTGTCTATCCACTGTGCCAGTTGTTGTTCAGCTCTCACTGTCAGTCAGATCAATTTTCCAGCTGTCTTTTTTCTAAGTTAAATTGCAGTTTGCCTTAAAAGGCGAACCTGTGTACCCTACTTATGTTTAGCACATCCAGTCTCGACGACGTGTACATGACCTTATGCCAATGTCCACTATTTTGTGTATTTGGGTTTGTGATTTTGTGCGTGTGAGCATATATGATCGTGCGTAAGCCTATGGGCGTGTGTGTATGTGTGCTACAAGCCGGGTGGCGTGGCGTGCGTGTGCTTCTTTGACGGCTACTGTTGTTCCGTCCGCGCTCGCAAAAAAACATTTACAGCTTTGTAGCAGCAAGAACAGCGGCAGTAGCAGCATTGGACTACTATCGCTGCGAGACCACTCCGTCGCTTTTCCTTTCTCCGTGAATACGTGTCTCTTCGGTCGCTCGTCGGCGCACCGTCTATCGCGCGCCCGCAACCATCCACGAGCGGCGGCGTAATGCAACATCCATCCCTTGACATCGCTGGACTGAACGCTATCGTTGCCGACACCGACGCCACTAATACATCTACCAATACGTCATCGTTCTGCGCCGTCGGCAATACGCTAGCCGCAGCAATAGCCGCGTTCCCCGACCCGCGAAAACGGCGAGGTTGCTCCATTTCTGCGCGAGGCTGTTAGCAGAGCTGCTGACCCAAAGGCTCAAGTTGTCGCGCCTGTCATTCAGCTTACTCGTCCATAGAGGGCGCTCTACTCTGTGCTTTGCCGGCAGAGAGCTTGTTTGCCCGCCTGCCTGCTTGTTAATCTTTGTTGTCTCGCGGATCGCTACGAACGGCCGCCACTCCGATCGCTGCAAGGCCTGTCTCGGACGGAGAGTATTGGTGGTTAGTCCCGTCTGTCGCTTACTCTACTGATTGGTCTGACCAGCAAAGAGGTGGATCACAGATTTGCTCAATATAGAGGACAGCAGTAGCAGAAACCACCACGACAACGTTGACGGCCGCGCTATCCTGTTGAGCTCGATTGCGCTCTTGCCTGTCATCGCGCACGAGACGTTTGATGCAAACTCTCCATGTAGCGTGCTGTGTATCCGCAGCCCCGTAAAGCGGCGTGCTGTTGCTGCTGCCGTCGCCGCTATCGCCATTGTTGTTGAAAGCTCAGCTGAGGCTGCTCCCTGCTGCGCGTGTAACCTTGTTCCTCCGGCCGCAAGCACATGTCAGCGGCCACCGGACAGCAAAAGTAGGCACTGACTATTATTTGTCCACTGTAAATGCGGTAGCGCAATAGCAGAAGATGCAAAGGTAACAAACGAACGGCCAAACAACGTTGATAGAACACAACAGCCTGGCCGGCCGACAGAGACAAAGAGGCGAGCAGTAGTTGAACGAGCACGACATACGCGTCTCTAGCGTTCACTGGTCCAAACAGGGATCTACCAGGAGGCAGCGGCTGCGATGGCCTACCTGCGATAGCTTTGCGACCACGCTACCAGAGCGCTCTCTGCTGTTTGCTTTTAGACTCGTCTCTATGATATTCTCCTAATAACAGTCATACTACAACTACTACCCCAAACACGTGTAGCAGAAGACACGTTGTACCAATCCACGTATGTCACTGCGAGCGCCACGCCATTGGTATGCGACACCGTCATCGGCAGAAGCTTGTTCTTCATCTGACCTGCTGATCGCTTTATATAGTTCTTGTGTCCTTACGGCACGGTGGCGGCCCCTTCACGTGTTTGGACATTTTCGTCTCCAGAATTCTATGAAGGCGTTTCGTTAATTTGATTTCTTGTTAAATACTCCCATTAGTGTGGTTTGTTATACTCTTTACACTCCGTGTTTTTATCGCCGCTGTTAATATCGAAGCCATCGTTATCGTTGTTGCTCTTGTAGCCGGCGTCATCATTAGCATCGTTGTATTCGTTAGCTTCTTTGCTTTACAACTTCCTCGTGGATGTGTTTGGTCGGAACAGAACCCCTGGCCTGTGGCCCATCTGTGCGTATGTGGTGTATTGCGTGTATGCGTGAAACTCAAGAAATTTCGACTCCTTTAGCACCGCATAAGTCGCGAAAGGCGTCACCGTGCGCGAAAGCTGGATCGTAGACGACATTGTCGCAGGCGGGACGTTCTTGATCCCGTTCAGTCGCTGCTAATCCTGGGGCGTCTCCGAGGAAATAGAGGAAAGTCGCCGAGCGGCTATGCAATCCGGTTTAGCCTGCCAGGTAGCAGTAGCATTAAGTGTCTGCTGTTGCTATTTCAACATCTACAAGAGCGACTTACATTGCTAACTTACACGCGCTCGTTTGACCGACTCTGCCGTTGGCTATACAGATTAGCCCGCTGGAATCCACTCTATCAGTAGGAGGTTGACACTTGTCAACGGACCGTAGAACAACGTGGACAATTTTGTGAATGAGTAGCTATTGCAGTTGTTGCATCGTGGCCTACCGTATTTGAGCCAGCTAAACGAAGTAAAGCAAAAAAAAACATAGTATTAACACCATCGACCAGTAGTTTGTGTTGCGTACGTGTACCAAACAAAAGTCATTATAACTAACGCTACACTTGGATCTTTGAGTACATTTCTAGTGTGTGATAAAGTAAAAAGAAAAGCAGGCGACAAACACCGGAGGGGGGGGGGGTGATCTCTGGTGGGTCCATTACTACGACGAGGTGAAATCGAACAGGAGAACCGCGGGCTCGGAGGCTCTGGAGGGCCCCGAGATGATGCCCGCTCAAGACACAGTCTGTCGATTACCGATCGGGAAGGATCGACTTTTTCCGGTTAGTATGGATTGAGTACACACATGACCCAACCTAGTTGGCGCAGACGCATCAGGGCTACCGCATCATATCTGTGTTGGATAAATACAAGTTTTTTTTTGAAAGCCATTGACACAATTTGAAGTTCTGGAAAATAAGCTTTTTTTTTCCGAAGCTTGTAATTAAGCCTCTATTTTCATTTAATGGTCGGTATTCACGCTTTTCTGGGTAATGCGTCTAGTCTCTACTCTCGAACTATTAACAAGG
Source organism: Varroa jacobsoni (assembly GCF_002532875.2). Lineage (NCBI taxonomy): Eukaryota > Metazoa > Arthropoda > Arachnida > Mesostigmata > Varroidae > Varroa > Varroa jacobsoni. The sequence continues at coordinate 65,396 of NW_019213277.1, read as the reverse complement.
CGTGCTCGGAAAAAAGGGTAACGTGACCACGTTAAAATCATCAAAAAAAAGAACAATAACGTTAATAAAAAGTAAATTGCTGGGTTGGATGCTAACTCGGGTGGGACGAAGACCTTTTTAAGGGTGTTTTTCTCGTCTCCGTAATCAAAGTAGTTATGCAGAAAAAAGACGTTGATTGTGTTACTACGAAAACATATGTGTTTGATGTTTAAAAAAACAGCAGAACTTTAAAGCAATGGCTTGTTAATGATTGCTTTCGGTTTTTATATCGCATTATTGGCCTCAGAGCAACGATAACCTAAAGCAAAAAGACAATCTGAGATAATTCGTTTAGTGGGCGTTCAAAATTCTCAAAGAAATGTTTGATAACACTTTAGGCCTATTATTATTATTACGTTCTACCTATGTGGCTAACAGGACTCGTCCGGCCTTGCGAGCAGCCGGCAGATTAGCCAGCCAGATTAATCAATATACGAAATACGCTGTAGCTAACGAATGATAACAATAAGTATATAGACATTGTTTCCAATTTACACCAACAAATATATCGGTCATACATACATTTTGTCTAACTTAGAATATGACCAGGTAAACTGATTCTGCCTGAACGTGTGAGTCTGTCGAGCTTTGTCTCGGTGTCGTCATCGTTAAGTGTGGGTTCACAAAATGTTCACGCTATCAGACACCTTATCCACAACTTGATCTCAAGTCTATCTCAAGAGATAATGGCAAGCCACCTACTTAATTTAATAGCAGTAACGTAGACGCTAGATTTCTATTTTTGTATCATTAACGCCCAGACAAAGCTAAGCCCTTTCGGCTTTACTGTCCGAGAGGCGACGACTGAATATACATCTGCACAAATACGTAAATTATCCGGCCACATCGCTCTGTCAGCAGGTGGCTGTCCGGACCACGCAAATACGTTAACTTCTCGAACGGCAATCAAAGTTTCACATTTTTACCACTGATAACCTGCCCGTATAAAAGCCATTGTTGCATTAAGATTTTTTCAAAAATCAGGTAGCCTTACTAGGTTCGTAAGGGTACGGGTTTTAAGAAGAGCTTAATGTCCAATGCGGTGATTATAGACAACGTTTAATAGAATTGCTTCGATTGATTTAATTGCAGGCCGATTTTAGTTTATCGGTGACCAGATTTTGTAATGAAGAAGAATAGAAAAAATGCTAATGGCTGTCTTAGTTGCTTAGAAAAAATGAAAAACTTAGTGTTGTATTATGTAAATTAATATGCGGCAGGGCACTGTTTCAGAGTTTGTCTGCCTTGCATGAAGGACAATCTGTCCGTTTTTCGTTGCTTTCGAAGGTAGCCGACTGGCTGACAACTAAATATATACATGTATCATTGTCATATGATTATTAAGTACAGGCATTGTTTTGTTCAGCAGCTTTAAAAAGCTAAAATAATAAACATGTGGAAATTTTAGTAATTGCATGCACAGACATGTTTTTATTGGTTTGTTTTTCTTTCATTTCATTGTTTATAGCATATCTAATAGACATTCAATTCAGTGTCTTCAGAATCAGCTACAAAGTTTTGAGCCCACCTTTGAGCATCGGTTACTTACCATAGAAATAGTATTATATATTATGGCAATTGTTCATCGGCGCCTATAGAAAAAGTCTCCCAAACTCTATGACCTAGTTATGTATAAATATTAGTTTGGTGGGCTAAATAAAGTAAAACTCTTTATCAATACAGACACGTGCGTTCATAGGCCGTAGCTCAAGGGAACCGAGCCGTGAACTGGATACGTTTGATTGAATTCAGCCAGATGGTTGAACATGTAAAGTGATTGAGTACATAATTGAATTGAGTCATGATATTAAGCGAGGATCTAGACAGTGTTTTGAAGAATAGTACCGTCGATGGCTGGTAAGGTTTCTCTCTGACTAGGGGACGACGGTCAACCTCCTCAAGTGCTCGCCTTTGGACTCGCTTCTTTATGGGCTTTGTTGTGGATTAATGTAACTTTCCATCTCTTGCCTGTTACCCCTCGTATCCGTTCGTTAACTGATTACTGCGTTTAGCCATTCAAAGTGCTTTAGCAGCCTCCTGTTTCGTTGGCGCCACTATCCCACGTCAGTCAATGAAACGTCATTCTTCGTGAAAGTTACAGCGAGGCATAATACCACCTAGAGATGCTCCTGCCCTGCTTCAACTTAGACTAGGATGAAAAACAGTTCTCTACCAGAGGCCATATTATCGTTGATTTACGCCTAAACGTCCTTACGTTCACAAGAGTCCCTGGCCGGTTCGCAACTCCTTACAGCAGAAGCTCTTACTCCTGTATTCGCTTTTCTTTTGAAGAAGAATGGTATCAGAAACAAGAAACTTTTCAAGTTTGGAGTTTTTTTTCTTTTTGAAACTTGGAGCGGCCACACACACACAGATGATCATAATGATATGATAGGACTCGTGATGATGTTTCATATCGTTCAGATTTTTTTATTTGAATATATATATATATATACGCCGTTCTCTTGCTAGATCGAAGCTCACAGTAGAAATGATCATATGAAATTGTACTGACCTACAGCCTGATTACGTACCAACGTAGAGTCGACTACGAAGAAAGGTGTTCAAAGCGAAATGTTCAATTATCATGGAAACAATGTCTGATTTTTTCAGACAGCGCAGATGAGTGTATCACGCAGGTGATAATGAAAAAAATTTTATTTTTATGGCCAGATATTTAATATTGTAACCGTTGGCGCCACTTCTTCAACAGGACCTATAGCTTAGGTGTGAAGTTAGCCATCTTGCTGACGATGCCTATTTTTCTTATCATACGCCAACCAAAGGTTTGATGTACGCTTCTCGCAATGGTCGAAGTTTTTTCCTAAACTCTGTAAGCGGGTGTATCGCGAGTGTTACGTTCAGCATCATCAGTTACGCTGTATAACATTTCTCTGTTCGGTAGAAGCCATCTTAGACGAAGCAACGAATTAAATTTAATCCGCTATTTTTCTAGCCGTTTGCTATTGTCAATTGTACAGTTAGACCTGGAAGAGTGTTACTTTGAAGTTCTATACTTAGTTAGGATGTAATACCTAGGGAATGAAAAGATCGATATCGGTATAGTACGTTGTGTTGCTCTCTGGTTAATTAGCGGAAGTTTAACAATGAGATGTTGAGGTTTTTCGAGCGGTCACTGAGACCTAACTAACGACTTCACTGCCGATGGCTCAATTTTTCTGTCTCTGGCTTACTGTTTGAGAAATGTGCCTGTTATCGTGCTATGTCAATTTACTTTCTGATCACCGATCAAGTAAAATCGCTTTAGTCAATCCGTAATCGAGCATGACTCTGAAGAACACTGACGATCTGGTAAAAAATAAACCTCCGCTAAAAATGTAGCAGCTATAGTTGGCATTCTCGTATATACAGTAACACTTGTCGGCCATTTTGGGTCCTTGTTTCGTAATTACAGAGTGAAAACACTTCGGGGACAAACAACGAGTCGGCTTTAGAAAAACAATGAGCTTTTGTGTATATGCCGTAGTCTCTATCGCGTCGTTAGCTGAAGAGGAACAGTAAGAATAACTGTATCAAAACACTTGATATATAATTGACCTAAATACACGATTACGATGTAGCCTTGAGCTTTCAGCGTCCAGTAAAAACTGATAACACTATAAACAAAAGTGCGCTTGTTTTCAAGTACGTGCACCAAATCTATAGAAGCAGCTCTAGGCAAAATCAACAATTTTAACTGTTGTTATTAACCGAAAATTAAACCTAACCGTTGAAACCTAACCGAAAATTTAAATATATAATCATCAGATTTAGAACGGAACCGAAGTACATTTGAATTTACCAAGAATTTTTATCGATTATGTTACATCGATGTCTGCTACAAATGATTCCTTCCACAATTGAGGTGATACGCACAACGTACTTCAGGTGGTGCTTGCAAGAATAGCGATTTGCTCGTAGGGATTCCATAGAACGTTATTAAGTAAGTTTTTTTAAGGCATCATTATGATTTGTACCTGTGCATCAAGTATGACAAAGCTAAGAGTTTATTTAGGTGGTAAAGCAATACTAACTAAAAGGTTCTCAAATAAAAACTAGATCCTTTCGTTTTGCACGTTTACGCTGTTATACTTACAATGTAGTGATATCATTTTTCGATACCTATCCTGCGCAATTCTGAACAAATAGCACTATTCTTTATATTAAAACTCTTTTGAATGAAAACAAGACAGATTACCCTAAAAGGTTCTATGCTGGGGGGCTTTATTGATAGAGTTTAATACTTTCGAATATAACAAAACCTAACTTGCCCTACATTGTGTCAACGGTTACATCAAGACTATGAGAAGTCTAGGTGCGGCGAAAAAAGAACCGACAAGTTACTATTTTCAGACTAAGTATATAATTAGTCGGTTTCAATTATGACTATTATTATCCACGTTATCTTTGTGTGCCTTCTTAGTCTATTTGGGTTTCCTCGAAACCCTACCCAGTTACCTGTATTGTATTCAGTCTTTTATAGCGTTTCTCTTGAGATAATGACCTAAGCGTCCTTTGATGCCTACACAGATGTGACAAGAGTTCCTCAAAACGGCCATAATAACATCACAACTCTGTTTTCATTACAAATTCGATCACAAAGAGCATTTCCGTGGCAAAACTGTACGAGGTGCTACGATGATAAGGCATTCGTCAAATTATAGAGAATTTTCTTCTGTTACACACAAACGCAGCCCTACAGCTATTAATATCAGCTGGCGCTATGCCGTTTTTGTGTGTAGCACAACAAAAATATATCTGATACCGAAAAAAAAAATCGACTAATTAATCTCAGTATAGCTATGGAACACAATAGAGATTTGCGTTTTCTGAGAACAATTGCAATCACATGTATAACTAATAAAAAGAAAATGATAACTTCTACATAAACCTTATGATCTTATATATATATATATATATATAGATATATATGGGGAATAATTACACGCTAACCATACCGCAATGACAACACTTCTTGGACCGTCGTCATGTAGATAGCCAATTAACGTAAACGACGCCAAAACGGAATCAGAAATGCCATTGCACCCATTTTATTGGCTGAGTTGTTGGCTGGAAAAATCTCATTACGAAGTGATGCTGAACGTAGGTCAGGATGAATAGGCCCATTACGCAGGGAACGAAAGGTCACACTCTCGAGTTCAATACGACTTGTGACAACTCATATATACATTCAACTTATCTAGCCTGGATAAAGTGCTTGAGCACCTTTTGCTTCGACCGATCAGGCCTTTTTGGAGAAGTTAAGTTAGTTTCGGCTGGCGCGAGTTTCCTCTCTGTTCAGGCTGTGTGTGTTGTGTTGCCCGGTGGTACTCTGAGCGAGCGTCTAAACGTTGGAAGAACAAGCAACCCAGTCTAACTAGCAAAGTTAATATGTTTGCAATGGCACCTTTTTTATATTGTGGTGATCAAGCAAGCTAATTCATTTATTTCTGTTTTTTGGCCGATGTATGTTATAGTCAAAGCTAAGATCAGCCATAAAGAGTTTTTATAATGTTGTCCTAGATCAAGTGATTAGATTCCACAGAGACGATTTGAGATGGAACAGAACTTTATCCATGACTGCCCGTTTCCACACCGCGTAAACCGTGAATTTTTCCAAAGGAAAAGCAGCTTTTGTTTGCTGTTCCTATTCGTTCTCCAGCGTTCTCAAACTGGAGCTTTCGTTAATTCACCCTGACAAAAAATAGGAATGCTACGGAAAGAAGAATCTGGCTGTACTAAAATGGCTAAGTGGCTATCGAGTTTCAATAGGGGTCGCAAACTGTGGGGGTTTATGTGGAGCTGCAATGGGCCGGACCACGCATGTATAGCCCAATGAGGGAAAATCAACTATAATCCAATTCGTATAGAATTCTTGTTATACTGTTAGGCATTATCACGCGTTCAACATAGTCGGAGATGGCGTAGAAACTTGTACCTTAGTAAAAGCATCAAGAGGAAAGACTTGTTACCATCGAACCGTTTACAATTGCTCGAGTACAAGATCTCTTCTGATTATTAGACTGAACGATCACTAGGGTTGCTGGGGTGAGAAGTTATTAGACTATGTACAAACGTAGAAACAACTGTTACATATGATATTAAGGAAGTATGCTGGAAAAAGCAGACCCAGAGATACTGATAGAATGTCCCTTTCCTATTGTTCGACTATAGCAGCATTGCATTACGAATGGTAGAAATTAGTGTGGCATTTACGTGTTTAACGAACGACCTAGTAACGCCCGGCAGCTATTGGCTAAGGCTTCTGTAGACTTTTACTGAAATACTTCTTGGCTTCAGGTGCAAGAACTCGTTGTGAAACAAAACGTTTAGTAGTTTGAACCGTATTCTTCCGATGATTCCGATTCCGATGATCATTTGAAAGGAACCTAAGAGTGTAGCTGGGAGCTAAGAAAAAGAGTCCCAATAAACTTTGTGCGGGTTGATTTTGTGTGACTAACTACAAGCTTCTCTGTTTCACAGATATTAATTTTCAACCTTCTGAAAGTTTCTCGAGTAAGTTTTGGAAGCGCTTTTTACATAGGTAAATTACTTTCATAATTCCGATGATGAGACGACTGACTCTGATTCAGAACAACATTTTGGAGTTTAAATAAAATGCGCCATACTTACTAGGAGACTGATAGTAAACAGAACAAAGTTTAACTCTTCGAAATAAAGCCGTTTCCTGATCTAAGTACGAATATAGTTAGTGCGTCTGCATATATAAACCAGGAATCGGTAAATAAACTGATACAACTAGTGAATTACTGAAAAGGAAAAAAAAAGCAACGATATATGCCTACATAGATAAACCTGATCTCTTAGCAGCAAGATCTTCTCGTAATTATGTAACAATGACAAGCAATGTGCTTGATAATTAACAACCGTTTGTGTGTCTCAGCAAGTAAACGGTCAAATAAACAAATTAGTGCTCGCCGAGGTTATTAAACGATCAACAATTGTTGTTGCCCGCGGGCTAATAATCGCTTCCGGTAGATAGCCGGTAGTGTTAGGCATACGTAAATGGCATATTTACGTCACGCATCCGGACAGTCATATTAAAAATTTTAAACAATTTATTACCTTTTCACGCATAGGAACAATGCAGCAAAATAGAGCGACTATTACGGCAGCGACTGCTGGCCAGGTTTAGTCTTACTCAAAAAATCAGGCTGGAATAAGTGATCTGTTGATATGTCAGCCTTTACGTGTGCAAACGGCCATACTTACGTTCTGTTTTCAGTATTTACGAACAAGTTGACCTATACGTAAAAGTGGCTATTTAGTTCAGGCGTTCTTATTTCTTGCTTCTTGTAGATGAAGCGAAGCGAACATATTAATTGAATCTAAGCAAACAGTGTCTTCGTTGAGGCTTGTATTGATCGAAACGTACTGTATATATTGGCTTAAACTCAGCCGAAAAGCATAATAAGCCTCAGCTAATCAAGATTCTATAGACAAATGCTGACTATATTATGGGCCCTTTCCTAACATCTGTGATGCTAACGCATATCCAGCATAAGTACTGAGATTGGGAGCGTATTGGACACGCATTCGTAGTTGAGTCTAAAGTTAAATTATATGTGTTCAATTGAACGACTTGTAATTTCAACGCACTGAAGTTAAGCGAGGCCAAATTTTTCGGCCGAATTCAGTTGTTCCCTAGGATCCGGCTACTTCTACTTCCGGCCGTCTTTGCCGTGTCGATTTTGTGTCCACGCAGAAGCTCGTACATTAAAATACAGCTCCGCTTATCGAATGAATGAGAGTGAAATAAGCGAACTCGTTGTCGACGATGTCACTGGGTTAGATGCGTTAGGCTAGAGACAAGCACTGGTTGACTGTGACCCAGTTATGATCGACAGCATATGGACGCGCAACAAACTCAGGCTGAATGGTGAGACAGCGCCGTTTTCTCAAACGTTCTACAAATAAACACTTCACCCGGTTCAGAAGAGGACGTCATTGTCTGGGTCAGTCACGCAGTCACCTATCTACGTGTCTATAATCTCGCGTGGTAAGGGCAATCCGACGCAAAAGTGACGCCATTTTTAAATTAAGAGAAAGTCAAAAAAGCGTCGACATTTCCAAATACTTGGCGGCGGCAATTTTTACAGGGCAGATATCAGCAGAATCGGGTTAGGACATACCAAGCCGAAAGTTATTGTTAATTTCTAAAGATCATGTTCCACCGTGCATATGTAGTATTTTGAATAGATAGATTTACTGATATAGCTAAATTTGGACAGATAGATTTTACTGTCGTGATCGACAGGAACCGTTTTTATTTTTGTTGTTTGCTGGATCCAAGACGCACGTCATGAAGGCCATGAATCACCTCCGGCTTTACCACTTATTGAAGTGCATTGTGAAAAAATCAGTAGCTTAATTACAACGCAGCTCGTCTGATCCAGGAAATTATCAGAGAGGGAGGTCCACAGGGCATACTTTGACTTTGATAAGACGATGAATAGCTTTAGTGAAATATGCATCTGCTTTAATTTCACTTATGCGTGTAAATTCATGCAAGGCTATTATGAACCGCCTTGGTTCGATCCTTCTTTAGGTTTCCTGCATAAGGCCAAAACACTTGAAAAGCGGCGCCCGATAAAAACAATACTGTGTATCGCTTTTTTGGAAAACAGACAGGGAACCACTACGCAATGTCTTTGCAGGGCTAACCCATAGTTGAAAACTGTATTTTACGATACTCAAAATACTTGACTATAATTACGCTGATTATAAGGGTTGAAACATGAAATAAATTTAACGGTTCATCGCCATAGGTAGCATCAACTACTATTACTTTTCCAACTAAAAATGCTATCAAATAATACACTGTTAAACTTGACAATTTAGTTATTGCGTACAACAAACTTATAGACCCTCCGCCAAAAATATAGTGTACGTGAAACGGTTAGTACGTATGCTTTAGAGCTGTTTATGTATGAGTTAAGGCACCAGAGACTCTCAGACTTCGAAGAGCAATGCTGGTGTTAATTCCCAAGTGTTCCAACCTCTTCCTCTTCCCAGTTGTTGGGGGTAGCATCTCCCCAGGTGTGACTTTTTATTGTCGTCAGCGGCCTTTTTATCGCGCGCAAAGTTTCACTTTGTTGGATCGATCGTTTCCTTGCTAGAGATGACGGTGCCAGTCGCATCAAGCCTCATGTCGCCATGTATTAAAATGGCAAACTTTGACGTAACACTATCACTATGAAGATAATGATTACCAACATCGTAAGCTGTATACTGACGATCTACTAATTGGGCATTGCTTAAGTGGGGTTTTCTAATTTTCCGATGTACAATTAATTTGTTCGTTAGGTTATAACCATTATTAAAGACTTTGGAGGAACCCACGTCGATGAACCTATTATTATTATTGGGTCCGCTAGAAAGCGCCGCAACAATTACTCCATACCCATGAAGTTCAAGCATAAAGCGCGAAGGAAGAGTCGTTCGGTTACGTATTGATTGTAACCGAAACGGACCTTCGACGTCATGTGGAACGCGCCGCGCTAGGCTTTGCCGTGAAGGTTACTGTTGGTTCATGGGATGACAATTCGAATAGCGTTGCTACGGGTGCAGCCACCATTAACAACATTGATGATGACACAGCCAGCTACATAGTTTAACTAGAATGCTTTATCATACTAGCCATATCGGAGCTATGTATACCGACACAGAACATCTACTTGCGTGAATCAATTACTATGTTTTCATTTTTCACCTATGTTTTTTCAACGGAATCGCTGACGTATTTAGGCGAACTGGTTAAAGTAAAAAGGGTTCCCCTCGAAGCGATTACGATCACATAGAAGCTTCATGAAGATGTGAATGTTCCGCTATCGACAAGATCAATCCTTTAATGGACCAAACTGGGTAAGCTTCGTGGTTCATATAATCACCGATATAGCAGTGAGTGCCTTCAGAAGCGGGCAACAACACGCTATAGTAATTCCAGAGAACGGCTAACTGACTCATACCTATGCTGATAAAACTCTGCTGCGGATCAACAACATTCTCCTTCCAACCAGTTTCAACAACATTTTCCTTTCTACGGTCAATGAAACGACGGATCTACTTATTCCGTTGGTAACAACATAGTAATACCTATATAGCCTTGTGGTCGAGTTTTCTATTTAAATGTTTCGAACTTTCGGGCAGCAAACGTATAACCGTATCCTGCCACTTCCCTTTGAGATTCTTTGAATAATAATGAAATGTCTTTCATTGGGAATTATGGCAAGATATTGTTAGTAAAACAAGAGGCCCAAAGCTATTAATATTTTGAACAAGCAGCTCAGCAGTCTGTCCATTAGTGGTTGGTTTGCTCGTATAAACTATGTTCCTAGTTGTATAGCCATTTTTGCTCCTTACATTGGCAAAACGATAGGCAGCCCCTGCCAACGTCAGTTTCAATAAATGATTGACGGAGGCGTTAGCATGAGACTGTCCCGGTTGTTCTTAAACAGTTTTTTCAGTAACAGTCATTATATTAGCACTTACCTGCTTGCATCCAGAAGACGCGCAATAGTTGGGTCATCTTTGAAACAGAAAGCGATAGTCCTTCATGAGTAAAAACGTGGCCAAAGGACTAGATCACAGTGAAATGTTTCCGCCCCTCAAGCTAACGCCCCCTACAAAAATCCCGTCAGTCTTATCCCCGCTCTCAAACCCCTTTCAATAATCAGAACAGTTAATGCACACACTTATGCTTAAATTGTCGCAATGCACTAATTTAGAACAATACAATAATTTGTTAATAACATATTCATACCAAGCACCAGATCATAGTCTTACTCACAATACGAAGTCGCTATAGGTATGCACGATCAGAATAGCAGTTTACCGTAAGTACAGTTTCAACTTACTCAAAACTATAAAGTGAAACTTACTTTACTTTTAATCATTTATTGTCACATTTGTCTTGGACTATTGGATTGACAGGGCACTGAAATCTATAGAAAATTGAGTTCAATCCACAACTTTGAATCAGTAAAGTTAGTGTCGTCAACGTCAAATTTTTCTGAGGACGCTTACTGAATTCTCCACTTCAACATACGGTTCTGATTCCCTTATCATATATAGAAAGGAAACTACTGATCAGCCAAGCGATCTACTGAGTGGGCCTTAGAAACTTGCTTCTATTTTTAATTCTGCCAGCATTGCTAGACCTATCAGTGCGCTTTGTCGTTATTTAGAGAATACGCCATGGACAGCTACGTTCATTGCATGGGGCACATTGTGAGGGACGGACTATATTACGCGAATTTAGTTAACTTCGTTTATGAAGTAGTACGACGCTACGTTCTGACTATCAGAAAATCTCTGCGTGTGTTTATATAATAAATTGCACAATGGTGTTTCCCTTCCCCCGTTGGCTCTTAGGCGTCTGCTTAATAGGTTTTTGTTTGTGTGTTTCCGTATATTGGCTGGTATTCAGTCCCTACACAGTTTAGTGCGTGAAATACACTAGCGAACTAGGCAGAGGTCGTATATGTGAGGTTGGCCGGAAGATGGGCCAGCCATCGGGTCCAAGGAAAAAACGCGGTAGAGAGTGGCCTTATCAGGCGATAGCAGCCTTGTTTGCATTAGATGAATGTTGCTACATCGTGCTGTGCAGTATCTATCGTTCTTACACTGGCTTGTGTTGCGGCGGCCACCACGGCCGGAGCTGTGACACAAGCGGGTAGACAACTGCTGAACGGGGGCTTTTGAAGAGTTTTGGTGCTGAGCGTGTGTTGGGTATTCCGCAGGGGATACCGAGGCTACAGGGCTGGGGCTTTCAGTGTGCGAATAACAAAAAAAGTTTGTTGTTTATGTTTAATAACAATGGGCAAGAGCTGAAGTCGTCAAGGCCAAAGCAACGATTCGTTCCTGCTGCGCGTGCAATCATTCCATATTTCTAAATTAACAATAAAAATCACGCATGCAGTCAACAATAATTAGACGAAATCTCGACCGCCTTCTATCCCGACCATGACATATGCTGTTAGATAAAGATATATAATAGTTAATCATTATGTAATCGATGCGTCAGTTACAAACAAAATAAAAGTAACTGAACAAGCATTACATTGCGATTCTTCATCTTACACACGTACCTATATGTTAATAATAATGTTCATGAAAATACTCAATTTTCATGAAAAACAAAAATTGTTTTTACGTTTCAGACGATGGTACTCTTTGAAATAAGTCGTAGGTCTATTGTCTTTAACAATCTTTAGTATCAACACCTGGAACTTTTTCACTGAATACAACGATTACTTTGACTATACTTCTGCCTTCTGACTTGACATTGCACTAAAGCTATTTGTAAATTTCCAGTTCAAAGAGTCGTCACACATATTTTCATAGCATAGAAATTTGGTCCAGTCGCAAGGGTTTGTCACAATATTGACTCTACTCACTACCGTACGCATGGCAGGTAGAAGAATGTAGGGCAACGGTCTGCGTTGGTCAAGCCTACGAGGGAGGGCAAGGGGTAATGAGACGAGATGCTTTACATTGTGAAGGGGAGATCACTAGTATGATGAACTAAATATTTAAGAATGAGAACGGCCTGCTCGAATTGGCAGCCTCCGCCTATTGTGTGGCGAGCGACTAGTTAGCCTTAAAATCTGCCATAGCATCTTTAGCCTACTAGACATCGATTGTAGGACACTTATGGCTATTTGCGTAGCTTGGTTTTAAGGGCAGCTTTGTAATCGTCTTAGCGTGTTAATCTACTACATTGTGTTGAGCTGGGTCTCTGCCTCTCACGCACTAAGTCTACGGTCAATATTTTCTCAGTGCGATGGATAACCTTCGCAGCTATTACGCATGCACGAACCTAAGCCGACTGGGTACGAAGCGGCCCGTTTCGTTCATCATGCTGTCCATAAAAGGGAAATCACAGAGAATGGCCATTGGACCAATATTCTGTACACAAAAAAAAGTATATATACACATATGTATAAACGAATCAAAATGGAAAATTTCTACAATGGGTAAGTCTGTTAAAAAAAAATTGCAACTAATTCCAAAAAAAAATTAGTAAAATATTCCAAGTAAGGTTTATTCTGCATCTATGAGCCGTGTAATTATGCCTTTGGTATAATGAACTGCACGTTTATGCCGTCAGTATGAAGATCAGATTCTATTCATATAAGGACAGCTCTATTATCGTTAGTGGCAAGAGGTAATGATGGTACCTTTATCATTTTTAAATTATGTATTGATCTTCGTTTTTCTGCATGGAGGTTCCACCTCGATCGTTCTTGTGTGTGGGACGCTCACAGTGAGACTGACTGCCTGCTGTTGGTGGGCTAACGGAAAAAACCGTTTCCCTTTAACTTTTCGATTTGTGAGCTTTCGAACATCTCCCCTCGTGCCTCTCCATGCCGACGGCGCGTAGTTGCCAACGAATGTTTCATATTTCGCCAAACGATACCAACAGCTTAAGCGCCGAAGTTACACTTGAAAGAAACCGCATGAGGAAGCTAGAAAAAGACAGAGATATGTCGGTCACTTAAGAACTGTTCGACAGAGAAACTTGTTCTAAGTTCCCTGTCTAACTAATATACTGTGAGTAGAACCTGATAGTTCTCGCTGCATCGGCAAGGATTTCTGAGATTTGCTTGGGTGCAAGCCTTGTGTTATTCTATGTGTGTGTGTGTGTGTGTGTGTGTGTGTGTGTATCTATTCCGTGTTTACCTGAACTTCGTTTGTCAGTTTGCTTCTATTGCCTAGTCCGCCTCTTTAGAAATTATTTGAACTAGACTAAAATAAACGAGTGGTATCTATTTCTACTTAATTCTACCTACACATACGTCTTTTTGTCGTCCAACTTAATTCTCAGCATCCTCATTACATCGCAACGTAATGAATTATTCAGGTCGAGTGTAGATATCGGTATGTGTATGCATCGGTCTGCGTATACGTTTCTTTTTGTAATACTACAGAACAAGTTATTCGAAATTCTGATGCTTTTAAGCACTCTTCCACTGTCCACAGTTGTACCATAGTTCCGACTCTGTCACTGCCCTATTCAGTTCCCTTAGTTTTGCAGAGAGTCCTTTGTAGAACATAGGAAGGCACAGGGGCTTTATGTAGCCGAGCCATCGGTCGAATATTAAGCTAGCTCTATTCGACGTGATGTCGCCATCACGCACTGGAAGTTCGGCGAGAGTGTCTTTGTGTGCTTTTCAAGGTTGCAAAGTTCTCTCCTCGTACCTTCTAGCGGCCTGATAAACCGCTAGCGACGCCTTTAGTGAACAAAGGACTCAATTCGCCTATATAGGGTACGATAAGCAGAAGCCGAACGGAACATTGGAACGACAGGGGGAAAACATTACGATCGGCAAACACACGAGAAAAACGCTCACCTGTTCGCGACTGTTCGGTCGTAGTGACGTTGATAACCCTGTAACGTATGCTAGCATCTTTCGTTCGGGTAAATGCATTTGCTGTCAGCTTAGGGCAGCTTGATAGCCCTCGGCGGTTGATACTGCTTGACGGTCCATGCGTAATCAGTTCTCTTTCATTACCTCTTCTAATTTCGACCCGATGCCCTCGTTCTTTGTGTGCAAAATAGGCTGCGCGGGGTGGAGACTGGCGGGGGCTGGCGGATCGTTTGCACAGCTTTACTCGTAAGTGACGGCAGCAGCAGCAGCAGCGGCACTAGCGGCTGTAAGGGTGACTACAATGACGATGTTAGCTTCGAGAAATGGCTCTGATTACGTCTAGGTACAAACGTGTTGAAAAATGGCCGCGACTCCGGCCAATGGTGAACCTTTAACATTGGATGAGGTAACATAGACAAACGAAAGGCTCACCAATTCGGCTCAGGCTGCCTTCGGCAAACGCCTCACTGCCATAGAAATGTGCTACTATCGCCAGTGTACTACTTAACAGCAATATCTACTTCGCATGCGTTCGCCGTAAAACAAATAAATCAGTGATCTTCTAGTTAAAGGCTCGTTTCCAAAGGGCACATGTTTACGAATCTTTAGTTTTCTGCTGGTCGTATCGGTGATGTTTCAACTTTTCGTGTTACTAGTATACATATATATAAAACCTAAGTCCCACAGATGTGGGCGTTGATAAATAAAAATTTGATATATTTTTCTTATCACTTGAACTGGAATCATTGAAATTATATTGAATCATATAGAATTTTTAAAATTGCCTACAAAAAATTAGCATATACCATACACCGGATATGATGAATAGGCATTCGGACTACGCTTTCACTGGTATCGGGTCGAAAACTCGGAACTTCTACACGAATGAAAAGAAATTCCTACTCTATCTAAAACGTGCATTATCTAATCTTGAACTTGTTCCGATTTATGGCGTCTAATATTGTTCCATTCATTTTTCGGCCACACCGTTACGAATACTGGCCATTAGTCATTGGCACCCATTAAACTGATCATCTCGGGGAAGTGGCCATTTATACGCTTTTTTTACTTATCATACTTGTACTATAAAGAAGTCATGAAACCGATACGTCGGATGTTGAGCACGTCTACGACGACAGAATGTTATTCCTGTTTCGAGCTTGACCGCAAGTCAGGCAGCAATCACTTTTATTGTGGTACCTGTCAAAGGACCCAAAAAGGATTGAAGGACCAATGTTCAAGGAACAAGGTAATCAATCTGGCAGCGCCGTCGAATGTGGCCGCCCAAAAGTTCTCGTTTGCGATGTCGCGTGTTTGCGATTATAGCCTCTTTTTTTGATTAGAAACTCACATGGAGAGACTATTTGACTATATATTACCACTCATAATATTGGAAGAGTTTTCCTTTAGGATCAGTCGATCTAGGTTCGCGTATACGCACGCTGATACAGTTATACTCGTTTATCCTGAGAGAAAAAAATTACACTGTGCAAGGCACAGGCTGTCAAGTAATGTTCTTTAAATGCGGAAGGGTCTAAGCGACTAAAATTCGCACGCTTTGGGACGGAAAGATCACGGACCGTATATTTATATCCCCATTTTGATCATCAGGGATTGATTGTACTGAATATCCTGCCACTAAACAGGACAGCAGGAATAAATGGGTTTGCATTTCCGCTTAAACCCCCTTGTGGCAAGTTGTTGAAGTAACGAAAATGCTTTGGTAACCAAAAGGAAAAGCTTTTCACCAGTATTTATGGAATAAATGTCATTGAGTGTTTGAGATAATTATTTCTAAGAAACTCATAAAATATATAAAAACGTTCTGTTCGCTGAAATGGTTTACAGGCTAGCTGGTGCTAATTAATTTTGTTTTGATACATTGACGTGTTCTAGGGGTGCTTGTGTATAAGAAGCCTTACTTCTGGCGCATGAATCAGACTTACTTAGGGCTTGACGTATGTTCCTTCGAAGTACGATTCACTATACGCTCCTGAAGACGGGTCGTTGCGACTGGACTATATATAATGAAGTTGCGTTTTGAATTTTCCCTATATTCCAGCTTCCCTCCGATCGTGTTTCCCGCGTTCACGCTAACGCTCAAATCGATCGACAATGGTCCTATCTGGTCGATCGCCCTATGACTCATTTCACTTGTTTCTATATTCGTTGTTATTGTTCCTGTTTATTCTGGTGCTGCTATTGATGGTTTCCTTGCTTTTTCAGTTTTCTCAATTCGGAGCTCTTATCGGAGCTGATGTATTCAAGTTATTTACCAAGTTGTATCGTTTTGCTCAGAGGAAAAGTACACCTTAAAATTTTGCGTGCACAATTGCGTGACCTTTTTCTGCTTCACTTCTTTTCGAAGCGGTTTCTACCGGTAGTCGTAATCTAAATGAACCACTATAAATTAACAGTGCTCTATGTCAATAACTTTTCTGCTCTAGGTTTTTCTTCTTACTTCGTAGGAATCCACGGGTATCCATTGATCTCATACGATCAAGAAAATCCGCGTGAGTTATAAACCGAATCGAGAAACGTTCATAGAGAAGTAATTTAAATATATGCCTTATGAAATTAAAGATAGATTCTTGCGTTTTGTTGACGGAGAAGATGAGCAAACAACTGTTCGCGTACCAACGGACGCGTGGTCGGCTCATGCACGTAGACCTGGCCAAGTACTGCGCTAACAAAGTCCAATCATTCTGTAATCAATATTGAAACCAACTGACAAAGCAAATGGAAGATGTTTAAGACGGATGAAAAGCTATTACCATTCTAGTGCAGCATTGTCTGCTTCGTAGTTTCTTAAACAACAGATCACTACGTTTTACCTTCGACGCAGGGCAAGCCAAGGTGAAGCGACGTTGATCTGAGTTTAGCGGCAGTCTTTATTAACTTGTTGATTTTTTGTAAAACACAGGGATATATATACTATTTAATTGAAGCTAACTCTGCATTCATGGCTAACACGATGCACAACTCTCATTTTGTACACACTGTAGTGTTTGGTTAGTTTTTTTATTTGACACTGAAGATGCATAGGTTAGAATCAGTGTTAT
The DNA here is from genome assembly GCF_002532875.2 of Varroa jacobsoni. Taxonomy (NCBI): domain Eukaryota; kingdom Metazoa; phylum Arthropoda; class Arachnida; order Mesostigmata; family Varroidae; genus Varroa; species Varroa jacobsoni. The sequence continues at coordinate 47,902 of NW_019213277.1, read as the reverse complement.
ATAATAACTAAAAAAGTAAGAAACATAATATTCTGCTTATTGTTATTCTTGTCTTGAAGATCATTCCTGTCAAGATTTATTTATGTTACGACTTCCGGATTAGTCTTTTCATTAATTGAGCTTAGTTGTTTTTCTTCACGTAATATTTATTCACCAGATTATTAACCCGAGACGAAGTATATTTGTTTATAAACTGGAAAATTAACGTTTCTGTCCATTTGAAAAATGTGCGTCTTTTTTATACGAGCGCAAGTAAATGGTCCTAAATTGGTGCCCTGTGGTAGGGTTTCGTTAACTCGAATACAAAATTGACAACAGATAAAAAACGACCTATATCTCATCATTATAAGACACCATTAAATATATAATGTTTTAAATATAAAAGAAAAAAAATCAATTAATTAACACAGTTTCAAATGTAACAAATTGATCCCTTAGGGATCTTTTTTAAGTCTGTTATCATTGTCACGTTCTTTCTTTAGATATAAATCCCGGAGTAAACATTTATTCGAAGAAAATATAAGTCGAAAAAAAAGTGATGCCTCTGTCATTTGGCCTAATCGTTGCCTATCTCGTAACCGTCTTATATGTGTTACTTTTCCCAGCAGTATTGATTCGAGTAAGGATCGAATGATCCTACATTCTGTCGCAGTGTTTGACTTCCGTGCAACATTCAATATTTGTTTGTACCAACAAAACTTACTATTATCGGCCAGCCTGCGTTATGGTAACGATCACTACGCTACAGACCTTTCCACCTGTATTAATTCATATTAGTTAAATGTCTGCCGGTATGGCCCCGTACAATTTTATCCAGTGCTTATGTCTCATTGACTCTGCGTGAGTCTTTGTGTCCTTGTCTCTGAGAAATAAAGTGGTGAGCTTCAAGTAAAAGAATCTGTTAAAAATCAGCCACTAGTTTACGAAAACTGCGCCAGATGGCGCATTCTGTAAACGAGTAGACCTAGTAAGGCCTCTTCCTACGTTTTGCGTACCTGTTGTGGCTAAGTGTTGTTCAACCAATCAAAATCTACGCAGAACCTTTTCCTGTGCACGATCAGCCCTTGGAAAATCCAACCGCTAGTTTTTTTACCAACAGGCCGACGCACTTTGAATTTATTTGTAGAAGCTGCCCTAACAAAAGCGCCGCGTGATATGAGGCCCTTATCATACCAACCCTCAGCTAGAACATTCTAGATAAAACTAATATGTAGAAACGTTTTTTCGGCATATATTAAACATGTATCCAATCTATATATTTAGCTGGATATACATTACAAGCTTCATATAAAAATCTACCTCTGTGCCAAACAGTTAATTTTGTGTCATAATAATAAATGTGCAATGCGTCGATGTCCTCTGCCTTATTAGCACAATGGTCCTGGACCAGTTGGTAACCAGTGGTAAAAACGAGTGCCAAAAATAGGTACAACGAGTAAGTCAAATGAAAAAATATCCGCTCTCGAGAACTTCGCAGAATCTGGCAATTCAATATAATCTTTAAATATATGTGGCTGCTAGGTAAGCCTGTAACTTGTCGAACTATACCGTAGTACAGTCCAGGCCTATGTATCTAGACAAACGTAAACAGACCAGGTACCTACATTCGGTGACCAGTTAGAAGTAAACGAAGTAAGACAGCCTACCTGGTTGGCTTGCAGCTAACCGCGAATTGCGAACATCCAAGCGGGTGATTAATAGTCAAACCGGACGAAACGAGTGCAGAAACAAGCGGGAGAGAATTATAAATGAAGGAACTGACAATAAATGCTGAAACGACATTTACGGTGGCCATATTATGCCGCATTGCCGCTAGTTTGCCTATCCTTTCTCGACCTCTTAGTCCAGATGTACCTGCACTAATACTGATTATGTTTTTGTCGTACCCATTGATGATTTTCATGGCTCAGGCAGCTGGCACGGTGCAGCTCGTGTACTAAGGGGCTTGCCGCCATTCTAGATGCTCTTCTATTCAGACGCTCTTCTATCCAAATGATGCGTAATGGGAGTTACGTTAGCCCAACATGCTGACTATATATATAACGTCGAGCGCGCCCTTATCGTGGCAAGCGACCACAAGCAACGAATCGAGATAGGGGCTTCAAGATGTTTACGTGTTTCTGCAAGAAGCTTTTTAGCTTATTATCGTGAAAATGCGAAAGCTAAAAATTTATGAACGGAGTATTGGTGGCGGACGCAGAGTAACGTACGAACAGAGTAAACATTTGTGCGATGAGCAGCATCACGTACTTTTGCTTAATAAAAGCACTTTGCTACTTATATTGTATTCATGACGAGTTAATTGAAAAAAAAGCAGTGTTGCTGTACAATAAAGCAGACGAACATTTCATATAGTCGCTCAGATGTGTACAGTTTAAGCTTCATCCAATTCAATTAGATTTATCATTGCAAGACAAATTTCTATTGTTGCTAACCGATGACGACGCCTAGGAAGGCCTAGGAAGAAGGTAGTCTATTGGACAGGACTGCATCACCAAACGGTATTAGAAAGAACCGCTATGCTATTCTGATACCATATTTAAGAAGAGAACAATAGATTAAATAACTTAGGACGATGTTTGGGCACCACTGATAGTCTTTCGCGCTGGGCTCTGTAGCTTATAGCGTTGGCAAAATATATATCAAGTCAAGTTAGCCGAAGTATCCTGTGATTCATTCGGAGATATTGTAAATGAGAAAATATTAGCTGGAAACTTCTGTAACATAATTTGGGCACAAATTGTATAGGGTTTCGCGCTTAATGCATGTTTAACTATGCGCTGCTGTAAGAATAATGTGGGTTTGAAGTTATAGTTGCGGTGAATCGAGGTCGATAGTTTGTGCTGTTGACGCCTTAGCGGGTTGAAAATAATTAACTCGAGTAGTCGCTGACAACACGTTTGTGACGGGCGATCGATTAAAACGCCGACCCGCTGCATAACGGCTAGCTTATATTTGCGAAACAAGTTGGGCTTATCGTCAAGTTTCGCGTAATAACTGCGATCGTGGCTTGAAAGTTTCGTAAAATGTGGTCGCGGCCATCTTTTCCCTGCGGTCTCGAACAACACTTGGAATTGTGCAAATATCCTTCGACGGACGAAAACCGGAGAACACCATCAGCAAGAAGAGTCTCTATCCCGTTGAAAACGAGAGATTGTGAATTTTTAAATGTCTTAGGTAGAGGAGGATCTGAGAGTCTGCTAAAGAGAAACACAAAAGTGGGTAGGGTGATAGCATTCGCTTTGAGCGCACGCCAAACTTTCCACATCGTTGCGTTTTTCCGCTGTGTACTAATAGGGTTTGGATGGTCCTCGTCGATGGAAGATTGCAAATTCACTACTATCTAACAGACAGATTGTGAGGCTTCGAAGCCGACTATCACCCCTGCCAAATTGAGGCTGTGTGAGAATTAAAGCTTCTGCGCAATATCCTTTCCAGAATAGTTTTCCAACGAACCTAACCCATAGCTATAATAGCGAGGATAACTGCTAGCGGGCTTCGTTTCGACTGAGCACGTATATCAAGTAAAAGCTGTGAGATTACGGACGAATCTTCTCTACTGATGTTAGGCAAAATGGTTTTGGAAGAGAGTTTGAATTTAGTGTTCTACTGAAAGCTTCAAGCTTACATTCTCTAGCCAGCGAAAATATACAGTCACTGTTACTCATGTTCATTTTCGATAGCCGAAGTACGTTAAAAAGATATATATATATATATATATATATATGATAAACACCTATTTAGGTAAGCTGTTCTGCTTCTTTGTTCGATAAAAACCGAAATGGTTAACTGTACCCTTTTATGATAAGGTTTGATTCCTTATTGTATTCCTTATATTAGATAGCCAGAAAAAAAAGCCTGGAGTCAGATGACTGTAGGCACCCAACATTATTAAAACTCGTTTCAAGGAATAGAGCACTATATATCGCTTGCAGTAAGTGGCGACAGCTTAGGTGTTGTAGTTATATGTTGTAGGCAAATTCAATTTCAATCTCCGTGTCGACGTCCCTGGGGCCTAGCTGCCACCGGTAACTGCTTTTGTATCGAGCTGTTTCTTTGTCGTTGCTTCCCGAGCGGATCGTTTATGAGGGGACCCACGAAAAAAAAGCACTGACATAGTAATCTACCGCTATTATATCGCTACTATACCGGTATTTAAAACATGCTTTCGCTCGTGGAGGCCAACGCGGAGATGGCGACGGCAAACATTGAGTATCGGTCTGACATATTTGGCCGTCGGGGCGATGCTGTGTTGAGGCGTCTAGGCATTCACGCACTGCTGCGCGGTCGCCAATGGTTGCTATCGGGGTGATGACATCGTCGTGACCGTTTGCGCGTGTTCTAGTCGGCGAACGCTTTCACCGATGTCGTGGTTACAACAACAGCGTCATGAACCTTTTGTGTGCTAAGGCTAAACTAGAAAAAAAAAAAGAAAAATGCGAGAGGAGCATCGGGAACAATGGCGCATGCAACAGTGACTTCCAAGATGTAACCTTCGCATTTAACGCGTTCGAAATGCCAAGTTCAAGAGATAGGTCGCTACTCTATTACCTACTGCTACCGGAGTCGATAACTCAGGCTGATTACAGTGCTTGTTTATGATTCCATCCTACTTTAACGTCAGCATAGAACAACAAGTAGGAGACAAATACGTTTAAAACACGTAGGTATGCTTCGAAGTCATTATTATCATAGGATATGGTCAGTTGGAAGATTTTCCTATTGTTATAGTTTTCCTAGGATAGTATTGCACACATGTGACGCTAAACCTTGACCTCGTAAATGCCTTAATCTCATAGGTGGCCGTTAATAGGCTAAAATAAAATCGGTAGTTATATTTATATCAGAGCCTTTCATTTTTTAAGGTGCTCCATTAAAGTACACATGAAGCGACAGGACCGTCATCTAACTCGTATCGTTCACCTGTCACCACGCCTTTATTTATCTAGAGTCAGCGTCGGAACCCTATTAGTGCCTTTCGTTAGCACTCTTGACCGTTGTCGACGCGGCACGGATCTCTAGACTATTACAAATCCTGCCGGCAGTAACACCTACTCAGTGTAAAAGGCTACACTAGTGGCGAGGTCGAATGTCCGAGCGTGCGGTTGGCGGCTCCCAACGAATTGCGTCATTATATTCCTTTTTCTTATTTCCGTTGTCCATTTGCCGTGTTGGCCCATTCCATTGTTCGTTGTCTGGGGCTGCTTATTCACTCAGTGACCCATTTTCGACTGCTACCGCGACGATCTCGCCAATTGTAAATCTTGTTTGTGGTAGAACCTGGCGACCTCTTAAGCAAGTGTTCGAGCAGTTAGGTATCCTAGAGAGCGCAGTGGTGCTCGACCTGGTAACGGTAGCACGGGGCAAGATCCTCAGCAGGCAGCTTTTTTTTCTGCCTTGATAAGGGATTTCGTAAAAATCCCTAGTTAGAATTCGCGAACCCACAGTCAGTGTCTTCTTTCGTATGTCTGTCGGCTTTCATCGTTTGTATCGGTCCATTGGTCCTTTATTATACCAAAAAGAGGTGTAAGATGAAAAAGAGTAGGTGAAGCTTTGCAGCCTCTTCCCATAAGGTTTCCACTTTTTGTGCCCTATTCGAACTAGAAGTGGAAGTATGAGCTCAGAAATGTTGATCAATGGCGTTAATCAAGAAAGGCTTTTCGTTCTGAATTTCGACAGCGAATATCTACTGGTGGCAACGAAACGAGTCAGCCAAGGGGAGGCCGGCTAGTATCATTCGGTGAACTTTTGGTAGCCGCTCAAGCCCTTATGGCTGCCAGAAGGCGCAATAGCATGGGCCAGCACGGGAGTCCACGACTTCTTAACGAGGAATCGACGAGCATAGGCGGCTCCGGTGATGCGTAATATAAGAATGAACGAAAAAAGCGAAGGCAGAGTTAATGTTCTAACTGCGTATGGTTTTCAGTGCACCGATAAGCCTTCCAAGCTGGCCTCGTACGATCAATCTCGTGCAGTAGGATGACTCACTGGCTCGATTCGTCGATTTCCTCTGTGAAGTAATGCTAGCTAAGCCCCAAACCACTATGGCAAATTGTCTCACTTTGTAGCCAAACCATGGTGTCCTCCCGTCACATTGACGCTATTGCACATCGGTAACTAAGTTCATTTCCTGAACTTATAGAAAGTGGCCCTCAGATTTCAGCCAGTTTCACAAGCTGTTCCCACGTAGAGGCTAGCGGTTTCGACGCTTTCAGATCTGAACGGTATACGTTACAAGCTATTAACTATTTATTGATTCTCGAGTCCTTGTTACGTATAGACAAAGTAACACCCGTTCTGTATTTACAACGTTCACATTTATGATTAGCTATTACATCGTACCATTTTAACTCCTCTGGTTTTTGGTTAACATTATTCATAGTCATCATGTGATAATCAAAATCGGCTTACCTTTCTATTTTCGTGAAGAGGTTTTGTTTGGTAATTTTTAGTAATATCCATTTTGCTTTCAATCTCAATTATATGTTATGCCGCAATGCGACAAGTCTTATTGATTATACATACTAATGCGGTTCTTCGTGTATTTCTAATGTGGTGCAGATACGGTTCTGAGATGGCTGTCAATAGTTTCAATCTCTCATTTTAGTTTAGTTCTCCATCAATCCAGTCAGCCGGACAGATTTCGAATAGTTTTTAGGGTGATATGGTAGAGCTAGCGGCACAGAAACCATAAAGTCGCTCTGACTTTGCCCGCTTGATTCAGTTAACGAGGTATTGATAGCAACTGCTTTTATCGCACTAGTAATTTGCACATTCAAGACTAACCTAGGTTAGTTCAATCATATTGGAACAATAGATCTGCGAGATACGGCGTAAGAAGCCTGCACTGAACGAATATTTTTCAATATGGCGTCGTTATACTGGCTTTCTATAGTTGTGCTGTATTTCCATGCACATATGCATGTGTGAGTGTTAGGAAAATAAGTAGAAACTGCTCAAGGAATATTAACCCAGGAGTAAACGGGGATTTGATTTGCATATGAACGTTACATTCTCAAAGTGCGATTTTTCCGCAGATTTCTCGTTGAGTTAAAGCTTCGGGGCCAGAAATCGTTTGTCGACCACTGCCGAACGTCCCAGTTGAATTCCTATTGGAAAATCTGCTTGGTCTGTTAAAACACCCACGGCCCACGGAACTAATGATAGGCAGGTTACCATGGAAAACTTTATTGTCGCATCTTTCGCACAGCCGTTGAAAGGCGTGTTGTTCAAGAAACTGAACTCAAGAACGTGAGTATGCTGGTTGAAACATATCCAGATGACGATACCTGTCGTTAGGACAAAATACACAATATTCTCGGCCTATTTGTCGAATGATTCAAATTTATCTCTTTTTTGAATGAAACAGAGTGAAGACACCCTGCGCAGTGGTAAATTAGTACTAAATCTCGGCGTAGCCTTAGTGTTGCGCGGGTCGTCCGTGTTGTTGCCATTTCCGCTTAGGTAGTCGAACGCCAGTATTTGCCCCCTCTATGCAGCTATTATGCAACTACCTAATTATAATGAAGCTGTCTGTTGCAGTGTATTAGTAAATTGTACGCAACAGACAACACGTTACTACTCTAGCTTCGTGAGCAGTCAGCAGAAATTTATGAAAACAGGAAAAGACAATGTTTTACCCCTTTTAACTTATCCTCATTTTAACTCATTAATCTGTTCCAACTTAAATGCTGCCGAGCCTTCGGAGCTTTTTGTATTGAGCACGCTTGGACTTCGACCATTGTATATTCGCACCTCCCTCTCCCTCTCTCCCCCCTCGCTCTCTCTCTCCTTCTCTTTCCTTCTTTCCCGTACGCGCGCAAATTGACCTGAAAGGAGATACGCAATTTGTAATACAGAATAGAAAAACGCATACTGACAGATCTTTTGCTCATACTTTAAGCAGGCTAGACGCATCGCTAATCGCGATAATGCAGGTTTTACCATAATAGCCGGCGTTATTTCTTCTAGTGGATAGTGTCGTTAGTTCGACCGTGACGGCACGATGTCGTTCGGATCGCTCGCCACCGTTGTGTCCTATGTGTTGTGTGTCATTACCGTCATTATCATTTCGATGATCATCAGGGTCTGTAGTCTACGTTGCGCTGGTAGGCGGCAGGGTGGCCTTCCGTCCGTGCGTTCGTCCGCTTGCTCGTCCGTTTCCGCCCACGTCTATAGGCAGCACACAATAGCTGACTGTCTGTCAACCAGATAGCGACTCTTCCTAGGCCTTGTTTGATTCTTCGAAGTCCATGAGAATGTTAGCTAGTTTATGCCATTTTGCAGACAGCTTCTTACACATCGAAACCTTACATCATGTAAATTCAAAAGACCGATAATCCCTCCATTTCGGTGTCCTTTCCCTATGTTCTGGCTGCCCTACACTACCCGCTCGTACCTCCGCCTGGCTTACTTAATGAATTGTTGCTTTATTTATACAATTGTAGATTCGCCTTGCCTTTCTATCACATTGTTTGACAGCAGACTGTCGAAAAGCGGTTAGTTGTATGTGAAAACGACGAAGCTGTCTGTCTGTCTGCCAGCCGACCTGAATAGTTTTCCGCCATTCGGCATTGGCTTAACGAAGGACATGCGAAGTCTATATAATTAGTTGGCGTTTGCATTACGGTTATTTGGAGACAAGAGCCATTACTATAACGTTCACAATTCCGAGAACAGCAACACCAATTAATTATACTCTGGCAGCAACAATCGACAAAGCAAAAACCTTCAGCACCGTTTTCTACAACTCCCCCTTTATCGTCCGCCCTAAGGACCCTTTATGAGCACCGTAGAATAGTGAGCCTTGCCGCTATTAATGGCCGACGACGTCCGATCGTCCAACCGATCTTCTAAGGCCTCTCTTTCCTCCTGTTCACCTTCTCCTACTTCTTCTCCTCTTGTTCGTTCTTTCGCTGATCCTGTTCTTGTTGCAGAAGCCATGGACGTTGTCGTTGGCGTCGCCGTCTTTATCGCGCTGATGGCTCCCCTGACGGCGACAGTGGTAGTGCTAGTGGAGTCTTGTTGTCTGCCTTCCCATCTCATCGATATTCATTGCTGACGACGTCGGCAAGGGCCACCTTAGAAAGTTAAGGTTTTCGGCCTTCCGGACCCCGGTCATGCTACTAAAAGCATTGTCAGGATGGGCCTAACTGAGCGATCTAATCACAGGCTGCGACCACTATAGCGAGTATTTTCCAGGGACATAGAACAATATAATAGGTTATCGAAGAAGCATTGGCCATCCTTCTAGCTATATGGCTTTGAAGTCAGATACTGTGCATAAGATGGAATTGCGTGGGGTCAGCGCTGGTGTCACTTTTGGCGTCATTTAATGTCAGAGTCTAATATTCAGCAGCACTAGATGAGCCGAAAGCGCTGGAGTGCATTTATTCAGACTTAAGATCGAACGCTCTGAGCAAAAAGGTATTTGCTGGGTCTCAACATCTTTACACTAAAAAAGCACAAATTTTGCACAGACCCAGACTAAAAAAAGTGAGCTGTCTGTGGTCAAGATGTGTAATCGAAAGAAATATTTCACTCTGAAAATTCGAGAAAAATGTTCTTCGTAAGTTTACGAAAAAAAGTTAATAAGGTTATTGCGAAAGTTGAGCAAATACGACATATTAGTCGTTACAATATTGCCAAATAACTGAACGTCCTTTTGAGAAAGTCTGGCTGCCAACAAGTTTCATGATCGACTACCGCACGAACCTGCGAAACTTTGCAGAAACAGTGACGAAATCGAGCAATTTCTAACAATATCGATCACAGTTAACGAAAACTGTCCCGCATATAACAATAATGTGCAAGTAAAGAATAAAAAATGTGCTCCCCAAGGCAAACCCTAGATTGACGCCAAGTAAGTCGTTATGTATTTGGTAACATCGGAAAAATTGTACATTATGGATTTCTGCCACCCAGTATCATTGATTCGCATCTCTACTGTCAACAACTACCGAGATTATGACAAGCCGTTCCGAAAAAAACTGATCGGAACCTGAGGAGAGGAAAGGTGTGGTCTTTTATCAGACCACGTACACTATTAGCTTTCCGGCCAAAATCGACAGAACTTACATTGGAAACTTTAATGTTTCCACCGTGTAGCCCGAATGTTGCATCATCAAACCATCGTCTTCTGGGGAACTCCCTTAATATTGTTAATTTAGTTTTAATAACGGGACACAAAAATAGCACAATTTTTTCCTAGAAATCACAGAGCTTTTACAGTGTTAGAATTTAGGTGCTACCAGAAATGTGGCACGAGGTCATTGATTAAAATGGGCCATATGTAGTCCAGTGACATTATTTTAAAATACAAAAAATCTTTGCCTTACTTTTTGCTGAGAAGGGTCAATACCTTTTTTTTTTTTTTTTTTTTACAAGCCAATATAATAACGACCGTAGACCCACAACCCATTCTGCGTGGAGGCAAGCGTGTTGGAATGCTAATAACAATCACCAGTTATTATTTCCATTACTGGTAGCGACAGGAACGACGAGAATAGTACACGATGATCATAATGAGCGATAGCGGCTGATAGACAGTATTTATCAAGACACTAACGACGCAGGTCCAACATGTCGTCTTTTTTGACCGTTAGAATAGGAGATGTTGTTTCTGTTCAGCCAGTTTCATGCCACCATGTTGATTGCCGTGTTAAATAGCGGATCAGAGCCTGCGTAAGCAAAGTGAGAACGACGAGACGTAGGCCTATTACTATCCTATCGGCCTATCACTATTCAGTTGCTATGGGTTTATAGCCTTTGCACCAACTAACTGGTTTTATCACGTCTCGGGCTCGTGAATTGCTAGACAGCTTAACGAACTCGTTTACCATATGACGTATGTCATTACCATATGAAGTTCCAGTAACACCAAGCGTTAACTTAACTAAGTTCAGCTAAAAATTAAGTCTGTGTGACGAAGGTATACTACAGCTGAGATCGGGGTTACGAATGCGATAGTAGAATGCGAGCAAAAGGTACCAATCGATGAATGACCCAGAATTTTATTAAATCACCTGTCATAGTGCCTTCAAAATACTGCATCGCGCAGCGATCGCTCTCTTGAGCCTCGGCCGTGTTTTAACACACAGGGACACATATGGACAATAGTTCGTATCGCGACTCAAAATTTGCTTAGTTCATTCTAGTTCGTATGCGCCTCACATCAAAAAAAGTACCCCGATTTGAACTCTGTGTGCCCGAACAGCAACCCAAATAAGCACAAACAAGGCTTATAACGATTGCAACTAGCCCTAGCATGATATGTGCTATTCGAAATTGTGCCGTATTAGATGTGGCTTACCTCAATACTACTACATAAATCAATCTTAGAAGGCTTGAATATTGAAACGTCCCCGGACGCCGTGACATTTTTGATATATAATGTAAATACCCTGTAGAGATATGGCGCGGATGTGTGTATATGCTACGCATTATTGGATTATCACCGTTATTTATGCTATTTTGGACGCTGTGGCTATTTCTAGCTACAGGGGACAGAAGCAACTAGATATAAAATCGAGGCTTTTCGTGTTTCCGTGTCAGCATCTGTTGATCTGCATTTATTCTTCCTCTGCTCGATTTTTTCCACTTCGTTATTTTGCAACATTGTAATCAGATTGGCTGATCTAGGTTACAGGCTTCATCAGTATCATCTACTCGTTTGTCGTCAACAGGTAGAACGCACGCCATTAGCTGGTACGTGCGAGACGGATCACTAGCAACGAAAACACAGACCAGTAATGTCGATTGCATTTCCGATTCAGGACGGCGACGGGGGGCGGTGGCGTCGGCTGGCTGCGGGTTAGCGCGTATTGGCTCTGGCGCGTATTATGGATAGATTGGATAACCAGAGGCCAAAGACACTGCAGGGAACTTGCGTGCGTCTAGGCGATGAAGGTCGTCAACAGTGATCTTGATGTTGAGGATGATGATGACAAAAGCCAAATACGTGATGATATATTCTCTTTAGCTATTAGTATGCTGAAGTGGTTGATGGCGACATCACAAGTGCGCCGCGGACCCCCTGCCGATAGATTGGGTCCGACCTCCTACCTCTTGTCCATAGTGATTCCGGCTAGTCTTTGGCTCTGCCGTTGTAACTTGTTCATTGTCGGGCCTGTGGGCCGGATTGAGAGAGGATGTCATGGCGGGTCCTAGTACGGCCATCACTTACCGTTTTGCTTGTTGCTAGGGCATGCGTGTGCACATTCGCCGCCTATGCTCGAATACACAAAGTTTTCATTCGAGGGGGAATTCGTGGCAACTAAATATCACCTGTTACGTATGCCTCGACACCGTTGTCGGCGAGCCTAAGTTCAGCAGCACTTGCGCATACAACATGTAGTTGTTTTGGCCCCCGCTATCACAATCGTCTCTCTGTAGGGCCGACAGATTATCGAAAATGCAACACGGAGTTGGGTCCAAAAGCTATTCTGATTTGAACGAGCTAACGTCATCAAATAATCACTTCGTTCCTGATTTATTCGTTCGTTTTCTGTGCTTCAATTGTCGTTGCTGATCACGCTGTGACTAAAGACTAGTACACATCTTGAACATCTAATTGCGAGTCGATGAGGTTCAATGCTGTGAGCTACGTTGATTTCTGTAACGCGTATTTTTCGAACGAATGTTGCTCGGTTCGACAGATTTATCGGCTGGACAACCGGAACCGTCCAAAGCCCAACGGATCGAAAAGGTAGCTACGCGTTAATTAAGCTAAATCTAATGATTCTTTGGTTTCGATTCGTTTTCAATGTAGACAAATGTCTCTGATCGATTCTTAAAACGCTCTTGGGGTGTGATTTGAGAAAATGCTCAATCCACTTGGGCTTTAGATGAATGATTGTGGGCGTGAGATAACTGTGTGCAGTGTGCGTCATCACAGACCTTAATGAAGAGAACAACTTTAATTAGAGATACTGAACTAGTGCCAAAGCTGGGATGAAGGACGCTAAGCTTATGTCGTGTTAGCAACGGCAGAATATATGCCTATACAAATAAGGTAAGACAAACTTCGGCTTGCACCGACAAGTCGACCACGTTGATTCAGTGCTAAATGACTTCGTTGTATATATCAGCGCCAGTGTCTGCCCAGCCGGAATATGGGATTTCTGGGCGTATAGTATATGTAGTGTCGTTCAAAGAAAATCGTGTCCCATCTCCGTCGCAGATTCACTGTAGACCATCAAACCAAAGAATGAAGTTAATGCATGATCATTTATTTGTGACGTATGTGACTGGTTGTCATATCGGGCGGGTTATCGTTATGCGAAAAGGCCTGTGGGACGATATTTATATCTAGATATAAACAGAGATATAAAATATCGTCGGGTGTTTTTGCAAATTTTCCTAAATATGTACATGTACATCGGAAATCAATGCTGTTTATATGAGCCTTCCTTTATTTTACTTGCTGAGAAAACAAACGCATTAAACAGAAAACCCAGCCATATAAGAAGCCATTGAGTGTTGCATTTCGCTTGATTCGTGTCGGCTGATTGTGTTCTGGTGATAATAGTTTACCTCTTCAGGTCATCTTCATCAAGGCCATTTGGCCATTGGTACAGTTGCGGGCAAGGCCTTGCTCTTATCGGCTGTTAATATTCCCGCCCATCAGAGGACTATAGAAAAAAACAAACACAAATAGAATGCTTCAACTCCACTGATTATACATTAGAAAACGGCATCTAATGGGTTAAACGACGAGCAGGAACTTCAGTTACTTCTGTCGTTCATATAATGTGGCGTGTGAGTAGCGACCTTGAAAGGCTATCACGTAGAGACGTCTTATTATTAATAGTTCAATTTAGAATCCTTACATGAGCGAATGAAGTATGCTACGACTAGCACGATTACTAATTAACTGCCGTCAATCGTACCAACGGTACACGGAGGGGTAAAACGAAGAGCTTAAAGAGCTTCGACTGCGCTGGCCACTCATGGTCGACCGAGAAAGCATTCGGTAACTATGCCATCATCAAACGGAAGCTATACTGCGGGCAAATATGATTTGTGCTGGACTCCACTACGCATGGGGCACTTTTTCAAGCAACAGGTGTCCTTGTGAGGCAGTTGAGCGATCTTTACCAAGTGTCCAACGTATTGTTGACGACCGTTATGGTAAAATTGTAGGTAGTTTTAAGTAGTGACAGTGGTGAAAACATACTCGGTTTGAGCTTTGGATTTTTTCGATTATTGCTAGTAGTATCCAAGCAAATCTTCATTAGCGGCTACACCAAATTGCATTAGGAAGACGTTATCTTTCCCGTATCAACCGATGGTCAATGGGGATTGCCTCAAATACATGTACGTCGTATTTATTTCGTCGAAGGTTGAGAACGCTGATTTTACTTATTGGATACATAGACTTCTGCGAAAAGAATTTCCACAACAAAGACTTTTTGTACCTCCGAAAAATTTACAACGCCCTTGATTTGTTTTCATTTCGAAATAAGAACTGCCGGAGTTCTCGACAAGTTCGCTGTATAATGGGAACTGTGAAGTGTTGCAGTTACATTTAGTAGTACAAACACTCAATTATGCTCTGTAGGTTGACGGTACCTGGGTAGGATTGCCGTCGTCGACTATCTACCTGTCTCCCGATGACCATAGGCAGATATCCACGAGAATGAAAGCGGCTGCTAACTGCAATTCTTAGTTTAACCAGAGCAAAACTTGTTCCGGTTGCAGCCATCATACGTCGAACAACAGTCTTTGCACAATATACGGATCAAGAGGTAATGAAAAGAGCTTCGTATATTTACAAGTTGCATTCCTATCGCAGTCCAGTGATCGCGAGCGTCCATTCACTTTATTATTGCTTGCTTGTATCCAGATATGGTTACGTGTCCCTAGGTTCAGACAGGGGTCCCGGTGATAGCCTGATAGGTGATATATTTGCCTATTAATCTTAAGGACACGTGGTGGTCTACGTCTATCTGGACATAAGACGTACTTCGTTTAGCGCTGCGAGTGGAGCTCTAACAGAATGCCTAACAGCGGTGCCAGACGTAAAGCTCAAAATATTTAGGTTCAGACAGGAGGAGGTTCTTATCCTCTAGTTATAAACAATGTCGGCTGGTATACGGAAGCTCGCAGCTGATACCTGGATCGTTCCTGCTCTGTGACAATCGTTCCATTGCATGATTAGTGTCAAGACAATGAGGTAAAAATTCATCGTTGACAGTAACATGTAAGAAGCCGCCATAGCCACTTGACAGGCTGACTTGGTAAACTAATACAGACTACTGCAGTCCAGCGGTAGAATAGCGGTGGGAGTAGCCACAGCAATTAATTACCACGAGTCCTGTAAAAACCCGTAAAGTGTAAAAGCTCCGGAGCGTTTGTATCAACGCAAACAGCCGTAGTGAGCAACATCAACGACAATGACAAGGTGTGTCGATTTGCCTCCATTTTTCGAATCGCGTTAGCGTCCACTTCGTACGGCGATCTCCCCAGCGACGTGTCTAGTCCACCGACTGCCCTCAAGGTTCTTAGCGTAGGCAGATCCGCGACAGACCAGATCTCTACAGTTTGTAGTGCTATTTGTGTCTCTCTTTCTGCAACGTTAAGCGGTCGCCACTTTGAGATGCTAGGCCTCTCTAACCAACTACCGTAGGTGTACTGCATAGAGTTTAACATAGTTAGCCTTCAGCATAACACCGTATCCCCTCTACCGTTCCTACTGCTCTATTTAGGTGCTGCTCTCCACTACGTACGGTAGCAGCCCAGCTCAGCTGCTTGCTACCGTATCTCATTGTAGACCTAACCCAATTAGACATTATTAATAGTGGACGTTGTGCAGAAAAACATCGCTGTTATTGTGAAGGAAGACTGACTACCGACTCAGGCATCATCTGCCTCCACGTTTCCATTATCGTCAACATCGTTTGTTATCAGAATTGTCTTCTACTTCTTGTTCCTTTCTTGCTAACCCGCCTCAGAGTTTCGGTGTTATCCCGTCGCGGACTGTTTGCTTGACCCTTGCGCAGGGTGGCCCTAACAGATCTGCGCGCGGTATCTCTGCCCTCTGAGTCAGAGCGATGGAGCAGAAAATCGACATCACATCCTCGTCGACATCAGCCGAGTTGAAGCTGTCCTCGCGGACATCCACTCTGCCTGCCCCCGCTATGGAGGCATTGGCTGGCTGTACAGCCAACGAGCAGCTTCAAGACATTTGGTGTACAAATGACGACGTTTCGTTACCAAGAAAAATTCCCGATTCGCGAGTGTTGAAGCGCAACACCAACTGGGTATGTGTCCATCTGTCCGTGTATGGGTATTACACATATCGACATATACACAAAAATGTCGATTAGCGCGCCCTGTAATATTATCTATTTTTTAGCGTTATATAAAATAGACGTTCGCTTAGGCAGGATGTCCGATAACACGCTTGTTTCCGTTATATAAACAGAATAAACAGATATTATGAGTACAAACACACAGCATAGCTGATGCCCAAGTTGAGCCAGTCTGAACACTTGCGGTGTAGGTTGATACAACTAAATTCAACTCAGTGCTGAGCTTGAAAGGTTAACACTGGGTTTCAGTTCGGTCTTGATCGACGACTGCCTTAACGAGTTGCTATTAATTGATAGCTCTGTAACTTCGTTCGCTTGGTTCTCATTAACGCTCGCTGATTTGAAGACGGTAAATGGTCAGCTTGGCAATAGTACGTTTACCGATATTAATCAGGGTGTATAATATGGAACATTGTAGTCCAGCGTAAGCTTCGTATGAGCTTTATTGAATGAATATCTGTAAACCTTATGTATCTCGAACGGCTCACTACAAAGAAATTACACTAGTAAGGTATCGGTAACGCATACATTAACTTTGTGCATGTCCTATTAGGCTTGGGCCAACGTTTGGGGAAAGACAGTTTGAAGTGATCGGTGGCGGCCATCACCAAATAAACGTATCGTATATGCACCGCCATGTGTTTCGTCAACAACTCACGTTCCAAAATAAGTACTGCTGCATATGGGAAGCGGTTGGTGTATAGCAATGTTGAGGTGGCCGACCAAATCTAAAAATTGGCAACAGTTTGTTGTTGAGCTTTCCGAAAGGCACCGATTGTTATCACGGCGTACTCTGCGTCGCAGCTATACGTTGTTCCGATACAAATGGGAAAATTGTGGTAAGAGCTTCGGATCCGTGGATTTGGGTTTCTGTAGTGTGGGTCGATTAAGTAGAGCCGTACTTTACGCAAATTCAGCTTGAAAACGGCTCGATTTTGTATGGAATCTGTTTAGCAAACGGAATGTTCACTAATCGTATACAATACACACAAGTATTAAGTAAGTTAAAAATTGACACTGAACTTACTCCAAAGTAGTGACCGTTAATAATGGCGAAGCTACTATTGGCGTCTCGAACCAACCTATTTTATGAGTCACATTCTGTTTAGCGTGTGCCAAGTGTTTTGCCTTTCCAAATACACAATTTTCGATTAAATACTATTACAGAAGCATACCGTTATGAATTATAGCAGTTCACACTGAACTCAAGTGAGACATGATCGCCATCGTTAGACTTACAGTTCTTTTTTTCATAGAATTCAGCTGTGTTCGATTAACTACCAATCTACTGATACTGAATAAAGTTAATATCCTAATAATAATTGCCACACTGCAAATAAAAAAAAAAACACAAAACAAACTATACCAGTACAATATATGCATCCTCCCATCAACACCTGAAAATAGAGCCGATGACTTTATATCCACCTGTAATTCTAACAATGATCAGATTTCACTCTCACCCTCACATAGATGGTAGAAAACTGATTGGCCACCCCAGCGTAACCGCTATCTACCGGCAATTCGGTGTGCGTACCAGTGCCATGCTCTCCTCAAAGAAGGCCGAAACGCATCTCGGACGCAAAGCAAGCCGAATCCGATACCCAGGAGGCCCTTTAACGACCTCACTCGGATAGCCTTCTATTGGAAAGGACTATTGCAGCCTATCTCGAGGACGACGAGATGGCGGCCGTTGCCGATTTCTAGCGTAGAGCCTTTTTCTACCCGCAATATGGTTTCATGTATCCGGCAGTGACCACGGTACCGGCGGTAACCCATCTCCGAAATAAGTTTAACGTGCCGGTTTGGTCTAGCCTCGTTTCATCTCCTCCCTTTGCCTTCCTCTATCATTGAAACCGGATCGCAGCGCTCAGAAAAAAGACTAGTAAGGAGCAAAGAGCAGAAATCTAAGCCGGACCAGAAGACGAACTCAGAGCCGTCAGTGGTTGAGTCGTCACGATTATGGTGATAGACTTGCGCGTTTAAAGAGACCATTCTAATGGGATGATGAAGTGGTGAAGTTTGCTGGGGACCTACGTTTAGCGGAGTTCATCGAATGCTGCGTTGACCTCAGGGCAATGGAAATGGCGAGCGCGGCAATGAAAGCAGTAGCGACTGCTTCCAAACGTCCTGTTGCCTAGTATCCTCTCGTAGCAGTCTGTGTCTATAAGTGATGGTCTCTATACCTCATCGTATGTTACGTTTTTGTCACTGCCTGACGGCAACCGGTCGACGAAAAAGATCGGCCCCAGCTGAGACACAACTCAAACAGAAATCGAACTACTGCTTTGGTTGGTCGCTCTCCGACGTCCTACGAAGACTGCACTGTCCCCAAAGCGACCACCCTGTAAAAAAAACCAGTAAGTTCCCTTTTTTTTGGATTCCCCGTACCGAGCGCATTTCTAGGATGGCATCCTTCTACAGCCAGGACGAGAGCAGCGGGTTAAGATTCGAGACGAGATGAGAAAGAATCGGGAGCCTTTCAAAGAGAGCAGAGACAGAGGGCCAAAATGAAAAATAGTAGAATGAGGCTAAGCAATAAAGAAGGGGATCGAGGAAGCCGCACGAGAATTTTGTTCTGAAAGGAAACGATATATGTTCCGATGCTGCCGCTAACACTCGTTTTCCTGTGCGCCTTTTCTCTAGACCGGACAGCTTCTAGTACTCACTTCAGCCCTGCTTCTCTCTTTTTGGTTCACGCCTTCGTTGACAACCCGTTCAGCTTCCTTTGGTTAGTTTTCCACTCGGGAAAAGATCGTCATTCGTCTTTTTGAAGTACGTCTGATTGCCAGATAGCTCACCATCTAGTCTTTCTTCCTTTCAATTGGATTTCTGCCCGTTGTGGCCGCTTGCAAAGGGTACGCAATAGGGGAAAACATAACGACAGTGGGACCGGGGTGGTCACAGAGTGAGGTGAAAGAAAGCTCTGCGCCTAACATTGCATGACGTCTTCGTGCGTTTTGGGCTTGTCTGGGCCAGTGGACTTGGTTGACGGTCGAACAAATGTCGATATGTTAAGGTTCGAGGCAAAACCATTCAGCTTGTTTGTCCTTCTTGATTGTCTTCATAGGACGATTATCTTTGCGCAGAATTTGTTACACCCGTCTCAGCTGAAAGCTGACGGCTTGTCGATTTAGGATCTCATTCAAATAAATGGACAAGGCTTAGATAACGTGCGAATCATCATACATTACGACACCAGCTTAATGTTTGGAACGTATGCAATAGAAGAAAGGACACTGGCGCTATTTGTTGGCATGCGTTCCTTCTTTTCCTCTTTGTCTTCGCTCCCTAAAAGATACCTGACGTGAAACACGGGCCCTTGGGGAGCATATTGGCCAAAACAGCAATGAGATAGACCATCTTTTGCCTGCGGGTCCGGACGGGACGACGTTTTACGTTGCAGCTGGTGTCTCTGTCAACATGAGACAGACAGTATGAAATCGGGGAACCGGAAGGACGTCGAAAAGGTGCCGCCTTCGCCATTCGTCGGCCGAGAGATCTAGCAATGGGAGCCATTGACGACAGCGCGCAAGAGAGCCACCAGCCGCTTTACTTGCCCTCCGTTCTATACTTGCTTGCCCGTCCACTCCTCCGGATAGCCCCGGGACCTTCTGGAGACATCACTGCTCGCTATCTGCTGGCTGGCGCCTTGTTACGGCTTGAAAAACCGGTGGATTGTTGCCGTCATATGGAAGAGGCAGCTTGCTAGGAGCTAGAAATATGCATTATATTTCGCTGGGCGCATATCTCGTTGTTGTCGCTGCTACTGGGTGCTGTCATACGCAAAAGCAAAGCCGATAGCTGCATCGCCTTGACGTCATCGAGTATAAGACGAACGCTTGTGGAAAAAGCTAGAAGGAATATCAACGTGATGGCAGCAACAGAGTATACGGCTTTCGGGACACAAAGACAAAAGCAGTTCTCGTTTAGGGTTTTTCACAACAAATATTAAAGGTCGAAGTAATATGAATCAACATATCTATACCAATGTATATACTTGTTTACTTGTACTCCGTAAGACACATAATTAGTGCATCATGTCTATCTATTTTGTTGCATGTTTATCCACGACTAGCCCACCGCACAGCACCATAAATGTGGATCAAACATGATACGCTGTAAATTGTAGTGATATAATCCTGGCCCCTCTTTCAAATCTAGCACCATTCATCTACTGTACTTCTGATGTTTCGAATTTTAGGTCTGGTATCGCCGTTAGGCTTTTTATCAGACAGATGGCTCTCAGCACGAAACGGAGTATGTCTGTACCCGCACTCGACTACAATGTATCTCTAAAATTAGCATCTACTCTATCCTTTTTACGGTTTACTCGTGCTGTCCTTACGAGTCGGCGCTCACAAGTGCCTCACAGCATACGCTAGGGCCGCGAGGTGGCACCGCTGAGGTGTTCTGTAGCATTTCGTGAAAGCATTACGCCTTCGCTTCGATGGCCAAGCGTCGACGCCGTATGCGAACTTTCTTTGTGTTGCTCAGGGGCGTACATATTACCCTGATTATTTATTTTTCTCATGCTTAGAGAAGCTAAGCGTGCATTCCCACTCCTGGCACGCGCCGCGCTTGCGTATGGCGACATCACCGCATCCATAATGACTTTTTTGCGCTGAATCTAGATCTCCGAACGGACAACATATAAGTAGAGACAATGCGTTAACACAACGCTTACAACGATCTCACGTTTAAGGATCAGCAAACAGGCCGCGAAACGTTTTTGAATGTTTCCGCTGAAGAAAATAGGCCTTAAAAGCCTTTGGTTCTCCCTTGAGAATAAATGCCTGCGTTTGTTTGACGTCAAAGCAAAAACTTCGTTGCCCGAACCCAGAGACCTAATTTCATCCAGAAAATTTTTCAGCGGAAACATGAAATACACATTGGCTGTATGAATAGATTCGAATGAAGACGGAAGACCTTGTTTACTTACATGGTGAAGGCTACACGAAGCGCGAGCCTATTAGAATGAAGCAGTTTAACTCGATTAATTACAGACACGATTTTAAAATTGCTCGATTTGTTAATAAATAAACTATAATTCACCAACGATTACTTTAGTACCTAGAGTAAAAGTCTTTTTGTTATGAGCATCGTTTCTATTAGTAATATTATGGAAAAAATATGATGGCTGCCCTATCGCTAAGGGCTTAAAATGATTCCACGTGTATTTTTAATGAATAGCACCCTTCATCTAGATATTTTACAAGGTTTTGCATTAGAATTAATACTGTGTGTACAGCCAGAGATGGAAGCGCCTACAATAAACACTAACCGCAAATGTGATTGCATGTATCTCATAACTTTACATAACGAGGGTATAGCGAGCAGGCAATTTCAGAGGGAAACATTTCAGTACAGCTGTGATCGTTCCCGGTTCTGCTGCCAGTTGCAGGTGGCCACCACGTCGTTTTCGCATTTCGTGCCGTTGGGCGCCAACGCTATTTCTGCCCACGCCCTCCTCAGTCTTACATATTTGCAGTGGCTGTAGATCCTCTGGCTAATCATTGTTACGGGGTGTCCGCTGTCAGGAAACAGTACCACACGCCATCTTGAACCATTGCTGTGAGAATCGCTGGATTCGCTATATGCATCTTGTTAATAACAGCTGGCTGTCCACTGTTGCTAACCGTCGTCCCTGTCAGCATCGCGGTGTATGTGTCTCTCCTACTGTATATTGTTACTGATCAAACCCTGTAACTAGAAGCTTCTCTTATTTTTCCTTTGTTTCCAGCGCTACCTTTGCTCGTGTTCCGTTCAGGATGGGTAGTAAATGATAAAATCAAGCAGGTTTGACTGTTTCTATTGTCAATATAGTATTTTGAGCCTTGTTGGATCTCATTGTCACCCCTGATTGTCCGCCGTCGTCCTAAGGTACAACTACGGTCTTGCGCCTATGTATCACTGTTTGCCTCTGTGCACGATAAGCACAGTGTACGGAATCCGGGTTTATTTAGTGAACGATACACGCAGGCGTCGATCGCGGTAGTTTGTTTGATTACCTGCTCGCTTTTTGCCAATCCGCGTCGTTCCTCCTTTCTGTCTCGAGAGCACACGTTTCAAATGATCACGCACAGAACGCTCGTCGGCTCGAGTATAATAGTTCACGTTGCCAATACATATCTCGCCATTCTTTCGGGCTCGGTCTCAAATGTTATTTCAGCGCACCTAGAGATATGCGGTGCGGCGCGCAAGCGGGGCATCGGGTTGACGGCGCCTCCCGCTTCGGGCTGTCCTGACTAACTGGCCCACCGGTTCTGTCGGTTGACGTCCTCATCCTGTGGTCACCGCGACACTCATCCGCTTTGCATTCTCGGCTCGCTGTGACGCACAGGATCCAGCGGTGTTGCTCCGCATGCGCAAGTTGACGGACAACTCGATGGAGCGCAGGCATGCCTCCCGGAATGAGTGTGCGTCGAGGCGACGGCCGCGATAGGAGAGCGGACAAAAGAGAAGACAATGGCGATTGGTCAAAAAACGAAAGCAAAAGAGGCCGCAGAATTTCTCGTGATCCTTTAGAATCGTGCTCAGCCAACGGATGGACGGGTCGTTTTACTTTCGAATTGCTTCAAAGCAGAAATCGACCCCATCCGGAACACGGTCTATTGTTTGAGAAAGCTGTTGTTGTAGAACTGTATCAAGCGCAGGCGGGCGCTGGTCCTATTATCTATTCTGAGAATATTTACCTGTTTCGGAGGGATGCATATGTATATATATGGCTATGCCTGGACCACAGACGCTGCGGACAGGCATGCCTAGTTTGCACCACATAAAGTTCACATTGGCCTTCCTGGAGCAAACATAAACCGTCTTAAGCTCAACAAGTAGAAAGCGGTATATTCATTTTCATAATTCAGACTGAAGCGTGTCTACGAATTCGTTTTGCGCGTCCGTACTTACTTATTGCTGAAATTTCAATGTACTTTGTAGAGGCACATGTTTCTGTGACCCAGCCAACCGTTCACGATCAAGGTACAGATAATTCAGTCAAGTCCTTGATAGCCTAGATTATTCTGTTTACTATAATATAGACACTCTATGATATATCATCAACGTGATGGCTGAAAAGCGACAAAGGACAGGTGCCTTTTCACGTTCAGCGCAGCTGTTGATTGCCTCGACTGCAATAATTTATCACTAATTTACCGAATGGCTTTGATACGTCATGAAGGTTTTCTCTCTTTGAACCACTCGCACACATCGTACCGCGATACGTTACCGACGCGCGAGATTGTGCCGCATTGCTCGTAGGCTTATGGCGGAAAGCCTCAAAACAATAATGACTGCATTTCGTTATCATGGGGCTCCCGCATCGGCTGCCATCTTCGGTAAGAGACAATTGTCTCCAGCCGTTGGTCCTCATCGAGTCTCTTCGTAGCAGTTCTCCAGCCGCGTAAAGACAGATAGCTACGCGATAAACGACGAGACTAGAGGACGTTTTGTAGTTTGTAAATCCTGGTCGTTATTGCTTGCCAGCCAGACTGTTACTTTTCGTATAGCCTGTAATTTGCAACTGAAAATAAACGAATCTACAATACCTATGGCTGTTTAACTCTAGATTGGAAGGCAAAGACGGATGAGTATATCGCTACTATTCGATAGGTGGAACTGTGCCTTGGTTCAGTTTATTCAGGAACTTAGTATGCTAGCTAATCGGACAACGTCAGGTTTGCTTTTAAAAGAAATGAACGCACCTTTCGTTTGCTAGAAACAGTCCCCGTAACTTCTCCCTGAGTGAGTTTCATGTATAATATGTCGCATGCGTTTGTAAGCAGTAGCGTGGGAGCACTGGCACAGAAGCATGGCCTTAGCTACTGTCCAAAAGAGCAAGTCCTGTCTTACCTTGCCACAGCACTAAAATTTACCACCCAGTTTAATGAGAGTTCCTTCTGTCCAACAGAGTAAAACTGAGTATGAGTCCACATTGATATCATAACGATTAGGCCGACGGCAGAGCAAAAACTCCTTGCCCATTCATCGTGGTCGGCATTTCTACATTAACTGCGGGCCTAGCAACGAGCGCGTTAAGCCATTCCTCTGACGGCTATATATGCAGCGATAATTTTCGTCCAATACGCAACATTAATGCCAAATTGGGCTATGCTAACTGGGCTGAATTTATCGGTATGCACTAGATAGTACCATATCTAGTTCACTAGGTTACCAAAATACAATTATCGTTTTCTTTGGTCAGGGACCGCGTAGGTCATGGGTCCGTTCTCTAGGTGAACTATTACTGCCTGCCTGCATCCTAACTCAGCTTATAGATAATAGGCGTATATTTTTTTGCGAACAGACCCGATGAATCTTTCGATAATCGTTATCTGTCACACTATCTTCACTGAAATGCTACTAATACTTGCATAACTCGACGTATTTCGTCAAGAAATGTTTATTCTAATTAGTTGGTCAACTGGTTTTTTTCTTTCAGTTTGACGATGTGCTGGACGGATTGTCGCAGCTAACAAACACAGATGATTTCTCGCTATTCGAACTACCCCCGACGGTACCGTCAGGTTCCTCGTCGACATCGGCGGGGGCTATGGGGCCTCTGCAGGGGCCATCAACACAAAGCGGCACCGATCCTTCGTCCGGAGCCGGCGGCAGCCTTCCGTCAGGTATATCTTACTTCTGTAAGCAGCTTCCGCTGGTTCCTCACACATTAGAGGCATCGCTAAATCAGAATTCTTAATTCCGCCCATATTTTTCGTTAGCTAATGCGCAATAACCCTACGAATATCTGTTTAGGCACCAACTCGACGGGCACTGTGATAGGTAAACGTCTAATGTTAACATAGACTGGAATAGGTGCCCATTAGGTAAACACTGCTGCTTGTGTCCCTGAATCGTCTTCACTATCGATGTTTTTAAATTTTGACAGTATTTCTTTTACATTAACCGACATAGCAGTTGACTCAATCGAGGTAGTAAAAACGTATTTGTTGGCGAGCTAGAGAAGATCTCCTAGCTTAATGCGAGCAGCATTCACGGCGATCTGAATGAGTCATTCTGATAGGTGGCAGACCCATATTCTTATGAGTGGGTGAATCGGTTCGATATTGCATCGCCGTACGATGCAAATATCAATGTGATCAGCTGCTTCACCGAGATAAACTTGCTTTTCAGTGGCATAGAAATATATTTTATTATCGGCTCAATAATTTATCGGCCTCTATAATCATTAGAAGTCGTCGTATTTATCGTTTTATTGGTGTTCTGCAATCGGGTGACCAGCGAGTGAAATAGATGGCCTGTGGTCACCACCGTTAGCATCATCCTGCCGAGCCGAACTCGCCTCAGTGGTCAAAAGTGAGTCTTCGTCATGCGAGTTCTTCACCGAAAATGATCTCAAGGCGCTCGCAAAGGATCGCCAAAAGAAGGACAACCATAATATGAGTAAGTAACGCTATAGCACTAAGATTTTATCATCAATGTACATTAGCGCGTTATTATTCAAGAATAAAAAAATAATGTTCTTTCCCTATTAAGCGATTTTTTTCTCTTCTATAATATGTGCCTGCTAATGCATCTCGTTTGGTAGTATGCACTTCTACGACAAAAAAAAAAGTTATTATAGATACACGATCTTGTTTTCCTTCAATCTTGTTTAAAATTTTTGCTAGCGTAAACACGCTCCATGGGCAAACGTATTTGCTATTTTATTATTGATCATTTTATCTTACTGACCACCTAAATTGAAGCGGTTAAATTGAATATAAAGCGGCGCATCTGCTTTCGCCGTAACCTCATATTAGCTACCCTGATGCTAGGTCCTGCCGGAAGCGCTTGTTACCAACTTGTTGTGGCGCTTGTTACGTTTAATAAGCACAGTAACGGCTTTTACGCAGGTCTTAACCAAGCACGACTACCTTTTTTTTGCTAGTCGTCAGTGACTTTCTTCTCTCGTCCATTGCATCATTCGTTTATATTTTCGTCTCGACTTGAGTGTCGCTTCGGTCTAAGTTCGATAGCACTACCTCTCTGTAACTCGTCTGCAACGAGGGCCTTTCTCGAGGCCCCTTGAGCTTTGAGCGACGTTACATCAGTACAACAACGGATGTTACAGCACAACTAGCTAACCACGCCGATTGTATAAAATATTATTATAGACAAGCGTGCTCGATAGTATAAAACCAGATAGGTTAGCACGTTTTCACACCTGTGATTGATACTGTTTACTGTCTTACTCTTACACAAAGCATACGTGCAAGTTCATAGAGTCCTGGGGTAATTCCCTCTGCGCTGGCGCACCTCAAACGTCAGAGATATTCGACTTACCATCTTATATAACTTGACATCAAAAAATTCTGTCTACTCTCCAGTTGCCGCTACGACCGCCACTCCTTTTTAAAAGAGATTTTCCTTTCTAATCAACACCGATATGCCCAACGCCCAGCCACTTGAATGAGATCCCTAAAAACAATATTTGAGGCATTTGCAAAGGCGCAGTAGAGTTACGTCATGGACATACCTAGATCCCTGCCAGTCGAGGAATCCCAACTGTCGTAGTATTTCACATTGCCACTTGTAGCAATGTAAATGTTTATAGTTTTTTTTTTTTTCATTCTCAATGTTTAGCTGAAATACAGGTCGATACCTTCTAGCAGCTCCTCTCTGCAATAAAGTGCTTTAGAGGAGTTCATGTAAAGGTGCACAGATAGCAAAATCATTCTCAAATATCAGAGCGGGCTGTTATGCTTGTTCTTTACTAGCTCATAAAGGTCGTTAGGATGTCGAAATGCGGAATTTGTGTGATATTTATGCGCAATAATTACCTCACAAGAATCAATTGAGCTACAATTTACAATTTGCGAAATGAAATTTGCGATAGCCAACTGTCTTTACTCAGTGATACTTCAAAGCTTTGCTTAATTCAGGCCACTCCTTTGTCGTTTTACTATTATAATGGTCAATCTCATCTCCAATTCTCCGCTAATAGGCACTCATATAGAGTGCTAATCAACAAAAAAGCCACGTGCGTCTCTCTACTTACAGACACTTAGGCCTAGCTAACCCGGCTTCCCTACGAGCCTTTACGAGAGAGCAGGTTAAACACTTTACGCTAAACAACAGAGCGCGCTAGTTGGAAGACTAGCGCCCCTAGATACAAAGTGTAAGCAGACGGCAAAGCGAAGGGGCAGAGCACGAGAAGAGGAAGGCAATACATGCTACTTGTTTCTTTGCTGCTGCTAGAGCTGTTGTTGTTGGTGTTGGTTTTTGGTAGATAGTTGCTGGCCCTGTAACGGGTAGCAAAAGGAGTCTCGGTGTGGAGGGCGCGGCGCGGGCAACGACCGGCATCGTTCTATCGCCGTCCCCTATAAGAGAAGGCGGTGCCGTGGGCCAAGCCGGTGGAGGCTTTATCAGGTGGATATATAACTGGCAAGCGTGGCCAGCGCGCCGTAAGTGTAATACTCGAAGGGGAAGCGGCTGAAGCAGGACCAGCGGTAGCAGGCCGGCCATACTGTTTATGATAGAGCCCCACTGGATAAAGGAGCTACAATCCAACCAAAAGACCAACCACCAGCTTCTGGTTGCCGCTCAGTCCAAGGAGGTATAAAGCAGTAGATTATTATAAGGCGCAACACCGTTCACTGTTGAATTCCTACTCCTGCCACTGCAGCGACTACGACGACGGCAGCTAAGCTGGAAATAGCTAGTTGCTTCCACAACTTAACGGAACGATATGATGCATAGTACGAGAAAATATGGAAATTGAGATACTACAAGCATAATCTACCGGAGACCATCTGGCGTGAGAGAGCTAGCCAACCGACAACCTAACGATGACCCTGTGAATTTTAGTAGCACTAAAATCATCGCACTCACATCTTATTATAAGTCATTTCACAATGAGGACAAACCTTCGCCGAAAAAAGTCTAATCATATATATATTTTACAGGCAGTGGTAGCGATGAAACGTATCACGCCCTTTGAATGTCAGAGCTATGTAAACGTAGGTTCTCGTAAATGGCCGTCTTCAGTGGCATGCGTCCTGGTATCGTCCGGACATATGTCGGCCTGAGGACAACCTCCCGTACCTAGCAGCGGCAGTCACGGTGATCGTGGTGATGGCGCCAAATAATCACGTCGGCATTTTTCCACCGCCGTGTCTGCCAGTTTACTGGTATTTTCTCATTGCTTACTTCCGGCAATGAAACGAGTCGCGTTTTTCTTCGCAATAGATGAAGAGCATTTCTCAAATGTCTCGCACAGAGCTGCACGTGGACTCAGGTTCCTCTTCAGCTATTTGCCGTCATATGCTCGAGACGACTGTTTCTGCGCATTGATGACTGCGGCTTAGAGAGATGGATCTCGTTTGAAGACATGCGGGAACTCGTACGCACGACACTGAAGCGCGCAGATATCTAAGCCATGGTTGTGCCAGACGTTACCTGGACATACCGGAAAGAACTTGTTCAGCCGAAGGACGATCGGTCGCGATCTAGTATGCGAAAGATGAGTTCAGTAATGTTGAGACCGGTATGAAACTAGAAAATTTAGAATAATTGCAACAAGTCTTTTATAGCTACTCTAGTTCCTATGCCAACAATGATGTAAACTTCTGGTCTGTTAATTCTCGTAGGGCGCATAACTCATGGCGTATGTCTAATTGAAGCTCGCCCATTTCTGCATCGCCAAACTGATTCGGCTGGTACGATTGAACGAACCACGCAGGACTATGATGAAAGGTTTATATCTTTTAGCGAGAAGTAACGAGATAGGTCAGGTGGGCCTTCAACCAACCATTCGTGGAAGAAGCTGCAATATGGAGCCATACCTGAGGGGGGCAAAGCGGAGAAAAAGAACTGGGTACGGGGATGGTCATGAAACGCCGTGACGTTATCGCTATATCTTTGGCCCTTTGTAGCCAAAGGGTAAATTTAATAGTGTCCGAAAATGGCACGCATCGCTTTCTGCTCGATTTTGCATGAAAGCTGGCCTAACCGCCCCTATGAAGGCCACTGGACTCTTGATGGCTTTCTTGCATCTACGTACATGTGCAGGTCGTACATGCGGCGCGTATCACTGTCGTTTATAGCCGTTATTATTACTAAAGATATATCTATACTTACGATCCAGTTGAATCAAAGTAAATGAAATACACTAAACAGAAGATACGGACTGCGTTAATGGAACCTGGCAAATAATGCTGTTGTTTCTAGAATACTTAGGTTGCCAATAAGCAAAAAATAACTTCTATCTCAAATTGATAAAATTATAATGCTAAAACCCAAAGTGTCAGCATTTTTCAACATGGATGTCCTCGTTGTTAGTGGGACAACTAGTGAACTTAAGGTTAACTTTCTTAATTTATTTTCATGCAGCATAATGCACGACGCTTCCCTAGCAGTACAAAAAACTTACGTATAACCAGCTACACGAGCATAGCGGGGAACTATATGCATACGTACAACTCGATCTTTGAATGCTTGTCTTGTTGAACGTCGTTGCGCGTCCCTTATGATGTCACGATTAGCAACATAAAGTGATTTAGCCGGAGTTCTTGAGAAAGTGGGGCGACGCCTTTTATGGGGGGTCCTTCGGCGTCAAAGAGGCACTATTGCCCATATCTCTGGCTGTATCAGCGGCTTGTTTAGGGGCAGGAGCAGTAGCCGCAGCTACGATGGCAATAATAGCCGTCTTCATTGTTCTTTCTCTTTTCGACAGCAGTAATAATAGCCGAAATGCGTCAGCATTTGTGATTGTATCTAAAACAGAAGCCCTTTAAGCAATAATTTTCTTTTGGTTCGTTCTTCAGCTCCTTCTCCTACTGCCAGCTCTCTAACCCTGCCATATCATGCACCTCCTCCTCTCTGCTTTCCTCATCACCAGGGAAGCCTTCTCGAAAAATAGACAGTTACTGACACACAGACGAAGGGATGAAACGAGGAAAAAACAGGACAAGGCGCAAATGGAAGAGGTGCAAAGGGCTAAGGCATTGACAGTTGATGTGGGGTCTTAAAAGGAAGGTTACGACAGAAAAAGAATTGAAAATTGGGAAAATCACGGCTGGCTCCGACCGGCGAATGGAAAAGATAACGGGCGCCGATCAGTCACATGACTGACTAGTGAACAAGCGCGTAACACTCAACGCGATAGAGAGTACGCGGTAGAGAGATAGAAGGAAAGCAAGATAATTATTGGCGGAAAAAGCCACTAGTCTAGAAGTGGACCTGCAGTATCAACACTGGTCTATTTTCTACCCAATTGAGCGTCCTGGCGTTTTGCTTATTGCATGTAGCTGAACTGGAGAAGGCAAAAAAGATCTTCTGTGAGTATAGCGTTTACCGAAGCAGTACTGTTTAAATGCGAATAAAGACGAGGGCTAGTAGACTGGTACTACTAACTGATAAAAGCGTTACCTGATGTTTCTATAGTATCCTTGTCAGTGCGGATTATCGGTGTTGTTCTGCATCCTACCTAATTTGAAGCATCCCACCGCAGCTTCGATTATCTCTTTTGAACAATAACGCTACAATCTGGGTACTCGCTTGTCTTCCCTGGCGTCGTTTGAACGGGACAAGAGTCCATTATATGGATTACTTGATCGAAAAATTAAATTGGTCGCCAACGATAGCCGCTATTTTCTTGTGGGCTTTGCCATTCCGCTCCTCTTTTTGAGAATGTTTTCTTTTCGGTCTGTATAAGCACCATATCGTGGTTAGGGCCTGTACCGTTATTTTTGTTGTTGTTATTGTCGTCATCGTTGTTCCCACCTTTTTTAAACTTAAGTTTGTTGTACGTTTCTGTGGCGCTGCTGTTTAATTTCCCTCTTTCATTCCGCTTTGCCCTTGCTCTTATATTGTCTTCCTTTCTTTTATCTGTTACTTCTGTTGGACTATGGTATCTTTATGCGTTCCCACAACCAGGGCCTGGCCACATGCCTGTATGAACGTCTGCCTGCCTACTGTTTTCATTGCCTTTTTTTTTTTTTTTAACTCTTTTGCTTTTCTTTTACGTAGACTCTCTCGCCAATATTCGCTCGTATTTTCCGTCTCTAGACAATAGCTATTCACTTTTTTCTCCTACGAGTTCGTCCTGTATTCGCCAGTATCTCCTTGGTGCCTTGTGTGTCTCACTCTCCAAATCTGCCTGCATTTGTATCAGTTTGCATCTCTCTGACGGTCTTCGGCGAGCTGGTACCCGCCGGTTTCATTCTCCACCGTTCTGTGCCGCTTTTGCATTTCAAAGTCACGCGTGACGCACAACTGCTACTGCTTTTCCGCAGTGCCATGCTTCTTCTGCGAATGTGAAGCGCCAAAACCTACGAGATGATGATAGTGCGGCCCGCTGGCGCTAAGGGCGGAGGCAAAATAAAGAGGCAGAAAGAGCAAATAGTTCGAGTGTATGTGTGTATCCGTATTTGTGAGACTGCTCGTGTGGGCTGACGCCTTCGTCCTAAGAGGGCGAACTACCGTACCAATGCAGAGCGAACGCAGTCGCCAAGTTGGAGCGAGCTTTCTTTCGTCTCGTTGCCATTTTCCTGTGTATCGCCATGCTTGCCCATTCACGCTTATCCTAAATGGATTACCAACCAGCACGTCGCATATTGGTGCCTCGTCTGAAAGCGTAGCACT
This sequence comes from Varroa jacobsoni, assembly GCF_002532875.2. NCBI lineage: Eukaryota > Metazoa > Arthropoda > Arachnida > Mesostigmata > Varroidae > Varroa > Varroa jacobsoni. The sequence goes on along the minus strand of NW_019213277.1, from coordinate 16,001 downwards.
TTTTTTGCCATTTCTGCTAGGCTCCATGTGCCTGCTACTTTTCAATGGCTATTTGGTAGCTTGTGGTTACAACACTTCACTGGGTAGAGGCCGATTCGCAAATTTTCTTGAAGATCACCCCAGAAGGTGCCTCATGCACACTCGCTGCGCTTGCCTTACGAGAATGTCTAAGTAAAGCTTGCAGCAATAACTAAAAGTGCATAATGCCTCACCCGTACCCCTAAAATTAAGGGCAATAACAACCATCTAGCTCCTAAAAGGGGGAAATTTGCGAATAAAACGTGACAACAACTAGAATCAAAGTAAAACATTTTCTATGAAGTTTATTCTCTAGTATACTATTTCTGAAGTACGTTTCTAAGGAAATATTCATTGTCCGTTAAAAATAGTAGAAAGCGAATTTAAGTACTTTTTATTTGTACACTGCTAAGAACAGTTGATGCGAAGCACATCTGAAATAAAAGTGGGTAATTACTCATTAAACAGCTCATTTATAAAGGCGTTTTATTGAATGCTCTGCTATTTGTACGCAATCGTTTGTGTTTGCTAAAAAAATATCTTATTTCCGTAATTCTCAAATGACTGATTCGCTCATGCAAAACAGTTACCGTCATCGCAACCACGCTTCTTACAAATACCTCACTTTCGTCTGGACTTTAAGTGTGTGCTTAAAACTACGGGGCTTTCTGTAACTTGAAAAACCTTTTTTGCAGCGAGATCACTACATTTCAGACCTAAGCGGTCTTTCTCTAAACAAACCATAGTAGCAAGTGCTTTATAGAGGTGTACACACACGACCCGGACTTCCTCGCCCATCGTTGTCGTTTCGAGCATTCTCTTATACTCTAGTTACTTTTTCGTTGAGCTTTTCCTCATCACAGACTACACTTTGCTCGTTTCAGCTTACTTGCCCAAACTAGCAGGTATAGATTTTATAACAATGTCCCAGCCCCGTCGATTCTGCTCCATTCTAAATTAACCCGAAAAGTAAACTATTGAGCATTTGCGCCAACCCTGCCCAAACTAGACCGGCTGATTTTCCATCGTCTATAGACCCTCGCGTTCCTTCAAAGGATCCAGCCAAACAAGAACCTACTGACTCATAGGACAACACGCAGGAGGCTCAGTGGCTTTACTATGATGTTCGACGTGGTTGATCCGTTTGTCGTTTCTGCGTCGATAGCGATTTTCCGGCGTTATTATATTTTTTTACTTCTCATGCTCCACAGGAACAGGGAGAAGGCGACGCACAGTCACTCAGGTATATACGCACAGACACATTCGGTGCTCTGCTTTTAGCCATACTACTCTCAGGTCGCGAACAGAGCCTGATCCTGATTACGGCCCCATCCAAGACCACCCTAAGCTTGCGTCTCTCACGTCAGTGCCGTGTCCACCTTGGTTACTAAAGAACGACGACGATGATTGCAGCGACAACTTCGCCAACGACAAAGACAGGAGAGGAACAAGACTGAAGTGGAAGGGAACCAACACACAAATCAGTTCGCGCTAATGCTTGTCCGCTTGAGCCGCCGCCTGGCAGTCGATTGTAACTCTATGTGACCCTGCAGAGGACAGCCTTCGTTCGCTTCTCGTCCGGATGAATGACCAGTGAGAGAAGCAAGATCTGAGGACCAAGCTAGACTTCGTGTCCTGAACAGGCACACGCCACAAGGAGCCGGTCAAGGATGGGATGAGATGATTCTACGGCAGAACTAAGATTACGGATGAAGCGCCGGCAACCAATGCTGTAGCGCCAAAGCCAGAGCGAAAGACTGCGTCGACTGGACCAAGGAGAGAGCACCATTGATGTATATAGTTCGGCCGGAGAGAAGCAAATAACCGTAGAGCGATAATAACATTACACCTAGAAATAGATTGATCAGATACGAAAGTAGATGGCGCTGCTAACGCATAAAGGCTACCTGACGGATGTTTTGGATTTTACCTGTTTTTGGCAGGCCACGATGGCCCAGCGTGTCGTGCTACTCACTTTTTGTGAAAGGGAGTGGTTCGGTTCATTAGTGCAAGCGCTCCTACTTGTCTCCCTGGTTTCACCATCAACCAATTTAAACTACTAGATGGTATAGCACGTCGTAGATATTTAAAGCATGTTAACTTTAACTGAAAGACAGGAAGGAACAAAAAGGTCACTTTAGCCTAACGGGTTTTTTTTTGCTTTTTATCGATTACGTTTTTTAATGGACTTTTCACATCCTACAGTCGAAAGGCGTCGGAGGTTCAACATCAACGATCGGATAAAAGAGTTGGGCACGTTGCTGCCACGCAACAATGACCGCCACTATGATCTGGTTCGGGATATTCGGCAAAATAAGGTATATTACAACCAAGATTAAGATAATATAATCTTAATATATCTTAATATAAAGATACAATCGAGAGGGCTTTCTAGACGTCACTGAGCTGCTAGTGAGCTAACAACAATAATAGATATGCATTAGTGCGCTTACATTAAGGACATTAAAGTCATCTTTGCATTAAGTTAATGAAACTTAACGGAATGGCAGTGGGCACAGCAGTGCTGCAAACAATGAGAGGAGACGAATTCCTTCCAGTCATGCCCAAAAAGTCGAGGTCATAGACGACTGCAGTTGACAACTTGTGGCACTGCCTGTTGTTTACCTTCCTTGTCCAGGCTGACAGTGATTTTCACGGAAACGATATTCGTCGTGGAATTGCTGTGATCAAACACGGCATTCAGGGTCGCAATAAGCTAGGCAGGAAGCGAATAGGAACGACTAGGCGCCAGATCTGTTCTGTGCCGGACAGGATAACTGTACCAGGAATGCTGTAAGGCTGATGGACTGCCGCACACCTTGGCTAACAAATTGTGGACGCCACTGCTAGAGGAACATAGTCATAAAATTGTTCGTGCGTACATAACATTCGTGCCTGCACTTGTTCACACTGACCAAAAGCTAACATACACCGAAGAAACTTAACAAACGGACTTTTGCAATAAGCGTATGCTTCCTTAGGTACGCGAGTGGAATAGACTGATCGCCTTAGACCCAGCTAGAACATTTTTATCAAGTGACAAACTTGCCGGACATAGAACCGCCGTAGCATTCACTCTTTAACAAGAATACGATCGTGAGTCTAGTGACGATTTGATTAGTGGCTTACTTTGTTTTTTACTTTTCAGGGTACGATCCTCAAGGCGACAGTGGACTATGTGAAGACGTTGAAACGAGAAAATGATCGAATGCTCGCCGTTGAGGAAAGGCAAAAATACCTTGAAAATCAGAACAAACAATTGCTGATTCGAATTCACCAACTTGAGGTACAGGTAAGAAAGAGATCACACAAAGTTCGGGTAAACAAAACAACTGGCGTATCATACCGGTTGCAGTACCTATTCTGATGTGTTTTCTCTGTTTGTTTCTTATACATATATGCACGATTGTACGTTGACGTACATTTTTTTTTTTTTTATATAGACATATAGTGAAATAGAAATAAATTGGTAATGAACGTATGTTTAGCTGTCACCTTCCCTTTACAGAACTTTCGTCTGCTTACATAACTTTGACTTAGTTGAACAACTCAGTGAAATCTAAATAGCCCCACGTCATCGTTCGGTGTCACCTCGCACGACAGAAGATCATATAACTACGTGCGAGTGAACGTGTCTAAACAGTGGAATGTGTGATTTGCGTGTCTATAGCGACGATCGGCTAAGACGGATTTGTACCACCGTCACTTTCGTACACGTCATTGCCTTTTTTTTACCAATGGAACAAGAGGGAAAAACGCGAGAACGAATAACTCGGCTAAGGAATTGTGTGGTGGAAGAATGAAGGTGTCGACGGAAATCCTACGTGAAGGATTTGTCTCATCTGTCATTGGGCGGGATCTCGTTATATCAGCTGCAATTTAGTGCTATGGTATGCCATTCGTCCGTTATTCTTATACGCCACTACTCTGCGATGATATTTGGAGTGACGCTACCAAGACGCTGCTGTGCCATTAACACCGGATAGTGGCAGAGGCGTGTACGCGACTAAAATTATTGAAAAGGCATTCGCTGAAGAAACTCGAGCAAGAGCCTATCTGGGGGCTTTTCTCATAAAATTTGTTCTATACGCTGTACGGTCTCGAAATTCTGGTTTACTGTGGGACTGTACGCTACGAGTAGACAGCGATGAGAAGCGTGTAAAGGCTGCTCTGCCAACCTCGAATTGTTTTGCATCGCAGCCGACGAAGACGGCCGTGATGCGAAACCCTACAGTAGCGACAGTAGCAGTAGCAGCGGCGGCGGCGGCGAACGGGGGTTGATGGCAGTAGCCCCATGATGCCTTCTGCGTCCGCGTGCGCTCGGTTTTCCTTCTCTCTTCAGAGATTTCCCACTGGATCTATGAAGCTTCTACGGAAGTAAGGCATTGGTCCGCATGACCGGCAAACTAGCGTGTTTTACGTCGTTTGTCCTGTTTAGATAGTAAACGATGGGCTTTGCTTTCACTTTTTGCCTTCTTTATCAGCCGGCTGTGCCCGCTACGTACTGCTTTTACTGATCCAGCTGCTGCGACTGTAGAGGCTGCATATTGTAACAGCTTTCCAGGATCGGCAGTTTCATCGGCTTATGTTAACATGGCGCAGGATATGCAGCTCAGTGATATATGTATACGTGTGTGCGTATGTGACTAAAACCTCTGCACTGCGTCTTCTTTTTTTCGTGCCTGCGGTTGGCCTTATACTTGATCTTTGCACGCACAGGCAGACAGACTATGGCAGAACGGGGAAACAGGACCAGAAGATAGCAAGGATATCCGTGGCCTTCGACCGCCATTACTGCTATTGCTACCACTGGAAGAAGAAGGTCTAACATTAGACTACCAAAGACGTCGATTTATTGGTGCTGCAGATCGAATCACTGTGTTGTGTGAACCACTATCCGGTGGCAAAATACGGAACGAAGCATACGAGCCGACTGCCATGTGACTCTGTGTGCAATTGCGCGTGTTGATGTGCCTCCGTTCGCTTGCCTGTTATGTGTTTATGCGTAGTGGATGTCGAGGAGAAATTAAATATTTACTACAATCAAAAATGGCAGAATGTTACTGACAGCAGCAGCAGCAGCAGCATCCGCCCGAATCGTGCTCGCAAAGACACTTAGCAATTTTGGGTAGAAATCCATTTTTATTTAAAACAAAACATTTCCCGTTCTTTTTTCTACCTTTTTTTTTCGGCCTCATTTATTAATTGTATTGAACCACATCCACATTTACTATATCGCTGCTTGTTAGGCCCTGTTAGCTTAAAGTATAATATCTTGCGTATACTTTACAAAGGTATCATATGGCATTGATGGAACTCTTGTTGTTAAAAAAAGTTCGAATATTTGGCACCACCTTTAGTTCAATAGGCGTTCGTCCAGGCCGTCATCGCTTACCTTTACAAGCATCTTATGAATAGGAAAGTGCCCCAATATCATTATACAATAATAAGTACAGCCAAAGATAAATTTCTACTGGACACTAGCGATACATAGCTAACATCGTTTTGATTGCTAACTAATCTATTGGTGGGAGATCAAAGAGTAAATGTCTTTTACTCATATTCGCTATGGGAAACTCATAATAACTCTTTGAAAGATAACGACCTGGAAGACAGAATGAACGAATCCAAGTACACAGTATATGGAAACTGGGCCGCAGTTTTTATCTAATGCTTCAAATACTCCTGCTTCTCCAAAACTTTGGCACAGTAGAAGTTATATATATATATATATATATATATATATATGCGTTACATTTCTGTAGCCCAATACTGAAAGCGTGATCTCTGTGCATTCGAGACTTATTGTTGTCCGTTATTGAAGTTCTGCTACAGAAGTGCCTCTGTACTTGACCCGTTGAGTAGAAAAACGTAAGTCGGGCTTTTAGATTGGAAGCCAATGTACTGCATATTTACTGCCCTCGCCGTTTGTACGGCTTTCTTTACTGAATTTCAGCATGTGCTGAAAAGAGATTCGTTTTTGTTCCCCAAAGGCCTAAAGGTGCGGTTTTATAGACAAAAGCCAAACGACAGACGCAAAGAGATCCTGCTACAGCAATGGTTTCTAAGAATCGCATTGTCCAAAGATGTTACTGATTCTCCTCTCTATGAATTAATATTGTACACATGATGTACAGTCCTGACAAAACAATGCTCGAGGTTAACATGGTCTGTCCGTTTTAGGGCTATACATGGTGGACAAGTATATGCGCAAAAATCTTCATAGCCACCTCCCACAACTCGAACCATATAAATAGGATATTGATTATCATCAGTATGATGTTACTGCTACTATTATCATCAATAGCGGCTTAGTGCTACATCAGCGAAATGGACCATTTCCTTTTTTCCCTAATTAACTTTCCTTTGTTCCTCACAGTATATACCTATTTTAAACATAAGACGTTATCTCACTTAATGCATTTATGCGTATAGTATAGTATGGGATCGTTAACGTTCACCACCGTTCCGCTTCTGTTCTTTAATGATTTGTACCCGGCGGGTAATCGATACAAAATCCTGCTACAGTGATCGCACGCCCGTAACTTGGATTGGTATTCCTTTGTTTTTCGCGTGTACCAGACACATGGATCTTATTATCATCGTTCTCATTGTTCTAGATATGGTAAATGTCACTACGTGCACGGGTTCGCGCTAACAGGGAACCGCACATGGTTGCACGAAAATCGCTGCTCCTTAACGGCCACACGAAAAACCCGGCCATTCGCAGCACAAACGCATAATCGATATTGTGGATGACTAGCTTGGCCGGCGTCGTGCGGGCGGAGATCCCGCAAACGGAAGATCGTCTCCTTGGCGTCAAGCACAACACGTCCATTAACACTCTTCAGATGCACATCCTGTCCAGCCCGAATGGAAACATTCCGTGATCGAATATCGACCCCAGCGTTGCCTTTCAGATACACCTGCTTACCGGAGGTAATCAGAAGCGAATCGTTGATTGCGCTTCTGATGCGCTTCACGTGTGCTTCACTTACACTCAGATTCGGTATTCCTTTGGGTATTGTAAACCCTTTAAAGTCTGTAGAGAAGACGGTCTTTCCCGTAGTAGGGCTCACTACACGCATTTCTTTGACGCGACTAACGCGGGTGGCCCGCGGTCCAACCCGTAGCTCGGCACCAGCATTCAGCACGACGTCACTGTTCTCCCCAACTATGTTCATAGCTTCCCCCTTGAACGAGCTTATGTGTGGCTTGTGTGCCACGATCGACTGCAGATCCGTTCGGTGCAGAAACCACACGAGCTGTTCGTGCGGAAGAAATTCGAGGCCGCTAAGTCCGGCAGGACCTACACGGAGCACACCAAACAGCAGCAGCGTTACACAAAGATTGGCTGCGGCCAGAAGTAGAATAGCTAGCACCAGCCCGTACACGAGTACAGCCGCACGGCCCTCAATTGGCCGTCCCATGCTAGCTAAAAGCAGAGGAGAGGCCCTACTAATGGACGCTAGAGGGCCTTCTCAGCGGGGGCTAGGGGTCATATCACATGAGGGCGCCTTTATCGGACATTAAGCATATCCAGTAAGTTGCAGCAACTGTGGTCACACCAGCATCGTCATAATCTAGCCACAAACAACAGCCATTTGCAGTACTTTCACTAAGGCTAGACACTGGTTGCACCGAACCTTAACATAGAGAACACTCACTTCTGCTTCCAGCACTCCGCAGGCTCAGTCAACGATCTGGCCTCCCCACCACTCCACTGACACGAAGAGGATCTACCGACAAGCTCAACTTGTTCAGGGCGTACGGACCCTCATCCTCTAGTGTTTTTCTTTGGGTTTAGCGAGACACATGCCAGAGGGCGCTACAAGTGCCGTCGCTGGAAAAGGATGTCGGAAAGGTGTTCTCCAATGGGCGCGCTTTTTCTTCTTCCTTCCATGATTTCTTTATTACAATGTTGCATGTAAACGCCGTGATAAGACGTGATTATACTCGCACAGATGTTTTTAGCCTTAATTCTGCTTTCAATAAAAGTTCGTTACACTGCCTTCGTAAACTTTTACGTAGTACGCACACACACGGATATGCAGACACAGATCTGTATAAGTGTATTAATTTATAGGCAATAGAGAAATCAGGATCGATGCTCATGGTTAAAGGATAGGTGTCGGTAAAAGCGATACTGGCATATTTTTAAATACAACGACTTACAATAGATCAAAAGTATGCATCAATAACTTCAGTCATTGGTCGAGTGCGACCTATGAATGCTCGTTTTTTCCAGCGACAGAAGAATTGGCTCATATATGTGTAATTTCTGCTATATATATCAGTGCTAACGTTAGCTTTCAACGGGTACACAAAACAATGAATATATATGCTCGGCTTTAAACAGAAATGTTGCGTAAAGGCTCACGATAGCTCTAATGGCCTTTCAAAAACTTTTGTCTGGACAAAATGATGGCACCGCTTCCTACTTACATAGGCCCACACAATTGAGATCTAAATGTCTACATTTTTCTTCTATGTGGTTGTTTGGCTTTCCAGCTGGCGAATAGCCGAGGCGGACCAGGGGGCACAGTCGCTACCGCAGCTTCGGATCGGTGCCCCTCCCCTACGCCATCACCGTGGACATCGGAATTCTATGTCAAACGAGAGCCTTCCCCAGGACACGAGCCAAGCAGTCCGTCATCTGGCTTGGGTAGCTCAAGTCCAGGGACGACGTGTACTTTGCTCACCGGCCCATACGAAGACATGATTGTGGCAGAAGATGGTCCCGACCCTTTGTTGTCCTCTTTAATCAACTGACGAATAAGTTATGTATAAAATGCATCTATTTAAGCATTCTATACGTTTTGCTACGGAGCTACTACTATTAGTCTTGCTCAGACCAGCACGGTCCTGCACAGCCTAGGCCAGTCTATAGTTGAAAAATGTACATAGTTGTCCAAAGGGTAGGCAGATGCGTGAATCAGCTAGTCGTCTTCATCATTTTACGAAATCGATCCAGAGCACAAATACATATCATTATACGATATAAAGATTCAGTGCACACAATATACAGAGCGGAAATGTCGCTTTCAGTGGGCTCAGAAACCCTACTGCTAAGTTTAAATATTTTGATTTATAAACATATATATACATGCATACATACATATTTACAGAAATACATAAACAGGTTATTGGTTTTTGCTATATCTACAATAGAGACTGCCTGTCATTTAGCTTGATAAACATGAAGAAGGAAGAGAAAGCGACTAAAAGAAAAGTCTGAACGAGCGAAAATCCGGTGCGATAATAACTCAGTCGTAGTATAACTCAATACGATGTTCCAGTAGTTCTTTCAGGAATCTAAAAGAAACAAAATGCTTCTGATACTGGCAATTATGTCCAATCCGGATACGATGAATAGCTAAACTTAATATTGTCTATTGAGTTTGCTGGCCTGGTAGCAAAGCTCTTTTCGATAGAAAGTGGCTTCGGCATTGACATAAAAACGGGCCTAAAGCGCGAGAAAGTATCACTCCAAAATAAAGAAAACTATATTACTTTCATTCACGTGCAAGATGACGGGTTCATCGTTACCTGTTTAGCGTCTCCTTGACGCTAATTACAGTAAATGCTTCGAGATGCCTTTTAAGGCCGTCGTTCAACCTACGGCTCGAACACACACGAATGACCGTTCATTAACTTCCATGAGTTCTCCGACATCGAGAAATGATAACCTACCCCGATATATAGTTGGAGTACGAAATAGACGCTTTTTACCCTCGTCGCTTATCATTGCTTTCAGCCGTAACACACACATTCACACACTGTTTCAGCAGCCATTTGAGAGGTGGCCGACTTTCATTATCATCAGACATATTGCGATGAAAATACAAATTCACCTTCAACTTAATGCAGCAGCGTCAGCATTATAAAAATTTATAGTCTAAATAAATTAAGAAATTTATTATCTAAACTTTGAAGCCATTAATTGCGTACACGTAAAAACCGCTAGCTAAAAATTCATTACAAGTCTGTTGTTTTTTTTCCGATTACCTTTGCTATATTATACTTCGATTATATATATAATTGGATTATTTCAGGTCGATTTAATTGGGGTTCCAAATCGTTTTGCTTCGTATACAATTTACTATGGTCGTGTACAAAACAACTGCTCGTCGGTTTATCTTATAGTAAGATTTGTACTAGGGTCCCTATTCTGGCAAATGCCCACCTAGCAGCAGACCTCTATTAGTGGACAAAGATCGCTTGTTGACTATGAGCTGTACAGTAGATGATTGTGATCATCTGCTACACGCAGGAAACAAGGAAAAACGGATTCATTCCACGTACTCACGTCGGTACGATCATTACTAATAGTATTACTAGTATATTTCCATTGTTATATTTAATTCATTAAGCAGATAGATACACACAGAGCTGTACCCTGCGACATAAGCATTGATGGCTGGCTGCATCTGGCTAAGAGCGCCGGTCTGACGAAAAAACGTTGTAAATCTGCACGTGCCTAAAAGCCGTCAAAAATTAAATAGCAAAAGAGAGAAAGAGGGCGTTAGGGGCTTTAAAATACGCTGGCGGGAAATACTGCTAAGTGCGCCGAATACGCGCATCTAATAACAATTTCGTATAGCAGCACAAAAGCCGAGGACAATTATGATAATGATAACAATAGTTTATCTAGTTCGCTCGACGGTTCTGTAAGGCTCTAGAGCGCCGTCGGCGCGGCTCATAACAACAGCAAAGGAGAAACCAAGCTCAATTTCGTGCGTCAATGACGTTAGGTCTTTCTTGCTTCCTGGCCTACTAAAGCATATACCACCTGTTAGTACGAATACACTTGGTAATTGAGTAGGCCCTTGGGATTCTGCTTCTGGAACCATAGAGGGTGCTATAGAATATAGTTTAATTTTCATACGCTCGTGGAAACTGAGTACCCGTTAATTAGGGGAGCTTTACTTTGTAGATTACAGTATCAACAATTCCTCCTTCTATTTATTCTGTTTATTTAATTATAAGCACTTTGCTACTACGGTCATACATTCAAACGACAGAGACGGCGACAATATAACGGCGCATGCCTTCAAAATCTCATTACTGTACTGTATTATAAAATATATATACATACATTCGAAGGAAACATCATTAAAACACAACAAGCACAGAGCTCGAGACACAAAGTATTTGATAGAAATAAACAAAATAAGGCACTGATTATTATCGACTGTCACCTTTTCGATAAAAAAACTAAGGCTATCGTTTAAAAGTCAAATGGCTGTTCAATAGAAATTATAATGGCCACAAAGGCGTCTCAAAGTTGTACTAAATAACAAAAGTACACTCTAACCCAATGCTGTGTATCAAACAATAAATACCCCCATCGTGAAAGGCACACGTAAATATATATATACATACATACATACGAGATACCGCCCCTATCTATGCGGATAGGCACTGTTTCATCGCGAAACTATAGTTATTCAATGTAGAACATCAATGAAAGTAAAAATATAGATGTCAACTTATTGAGGCAATCTGTCCCCGAACGGGTTGAAATGAAGTAGATCTATGTTTTTCTTATGTCGAAAACGTTTTGATGAATGATGTTGCTATGACGGCGGAAAAAAGTATATGACATGAACTAAGAATACCGGCATGCGTGTCTTCTTTTTTTTTTGTAACCCAGTCAAAGTTCGCATGAAACATTGACGACAATTGATATACACATATGTGTCAGATAAGTCTCTGTGATTTCTTCTGTAAGTAAAACATGAATTATGCAGCCGATTGTTTTATTTTAGTTAACATTTCTCCAGGCTGATTTTTAATTAGAAGCAACTGCGCCGAGCGCCTCATGCGAGATAGTAATAAATAAAAACAGAGACGATTTCTTTCATTCATTCCTCGATTCTACCGTAAATTGAAAATAAATTATCCAACGCTCCCGGGAAGCCTTATTCTTCCATGGTAGAATCATCGAGAATGAGCTCATTGACATCAACAAAAGTTGTCAAAATCTCTCTCATGGGGCGCCTGGCGTGCTTACTTGTATCAAAAAGTCGTCGAAGAACTGAGACGTATATTCATTCAATAGCGGACAATTTTTTTGCCTTTCTGCACTCCCTGTATAGCTAAACCTGCTATTATTTGCTTAGCAATACACGCTAGTCTATAGCACATAGTATATATACACATAGTAATACATGTCACATATTAGGCAAATGGGACAGAAGCTGCGCGCGCTATTCGTACATACATTTTCATAATAATTATAAGAAGTTTGTACCTGTTGAACTGTAATTAACGAAAGCAGCTTTAGAACATGCGGAACGAAACGGTTTTGCCACCTTGGAAAGCAATAATAATAAATTTTACTGCACAATATTTACTTGCCTGTAACGCTAGACATAGACTATACTAAGCTGCTAGATATATTAATCAGACAGATACGCCTAAATTAGCGGGCACTTTTTTTCCAGTTCAAATTAAGTGAACCTATCTACAGTAACTTGATTTTCTGCCGCTCGATCTCAGTCCATTGAATATCGATGCTTGTTAACTTATTGCTATTTGATACGGTATCGAGACTCGCAGTGTCTTAAAAGACATTTAGATATTTATATATGAAATATATTTAGATAAAGCATAGAAGAAAGAAATATCGTGGAAATTCATTTGTGTTCGAGAAAGGCATTGCCACGTTGTCATTAGTGCCGTCTAGATTTCGAAATAGTATTTGTACTCTTTAATAACTCCAGTTAAGAAGTTTGGCATTACTTCGAACGGCCAACTCTAGACACGAAGCGAAATATTTGAGACTTCGCCGCATATATATAACATCAACTTTTCCAGTATTCAATTTACGAGTTATTTGTCAACGGCGATCGTGAACATTGAGTCAGCTAGCAGCGCAGTGTAAATGTCGATGGGTTCTTGGATAAGAAGTAGAACAAATGTTTTTACTAGAATGGCTCACAAGTCGAACTTGTCGTGTGCGCGTGTCATCATAACCAACGGGATGATCGTTTTCCCCCTGTTCAATTAAGGCGCAGTAAATTCAGGCCCCGTATAGCACTACAACAAGTCGAAATTTTCTACATCGTTACTTATATACATATAAGTTAACTGTCAGTATATATCAAATGCAAATGCGTATGCTTACACGCTTCTCATCTTCTACCAACAAATGCAATCATAGATCCGTCTGATCGAATAGCTTTTAAATCCCCTCACTAATACATTTGACACGGGCTATGTAGAAAGCAAAAAGTAAATGGTTTCACATTGTTGTTCTCGCATCTGGTCTAATTGAAAGCCTGTAGTTCCATGTAGAGCTATCAATATAAAATAACCATACGTGCTAGAAGAGCCGTCCACTGATCGCCTTCAAATCTAAGAACTGTATAAATGCAATCGAATTCAACTACGGGAACTCCTAGTTTGGCCCAAACCTCCTCTGAACAGGCCCGAAAAAACGGCTCAGGGTCTCAGAGTGAATAACTGAAGTAACCCTGCAACTTGATCTTAAAGTTGCTCTCTTCTATGATGTAGTAGATAATCAGAGAAAAAAATATGCGATACTTGGCTGAGATTAATTATTCACGTAGGTATCCTGTTACGGAATTGTCTTGTGATTACATTCGTTCTTGCCTACTAGCACCCCCTATAAATTTCGGTTTAGGGGTACTCTCTAGCTGGCGCCATATTATGAAGAATGTCGGATGCAGATTACTACGATAAAATTTAATTAAATATCTGTCTTTATATAGTAGGTAGGCCGCCAACGCTTCGAGCACTTGAAAGGTTTCTTGTATCGTTACTAAGTCACTGCGGCATATTAATAAGGAATTTTTTTTATTACTATTTATTAACAAGCACTTGGTTTCACGATTAATTCTTGATAACGAAATCGCGAAGCAATGAGTCGGAGTGTATACCCCTCCTCCCCGTTGACCACCTAAGGTTAGCCCAAGTGAGGCGACGGGTGCAGTAAAGCTTCGATTGCCGTTATACCTCGAGTACTAAGCCAAGAACATAATAGCAAAACTTTCTCAATCCCCCCACTCGAACACACTAACATCGTTGACAGGGAGCTACTCTTTGTCTACTGCAGTATCCGTACGGTTAATATTTGTTCAAAGAACCGTGGCACTGTGACGATCCTTTCTCTGTCGGTAGATACCAAAAGTATGAGTCATCACTGACGTCGAAAAACCTCAAATATTCATCAACGATATATGATATAAGATTCTCTATAACATAGTCGTTTACGGCAATAGATCGTAACAAATTCCACTATGTTTAAAAGTTTGCATTTGCCCAATATCGTTATATCAATGGTACACTTGCACATATGAGGAATAATCCTGTGAGGGATCCATACAATAGCAAATTAATAAGTTTTTTTTTTTTTTGCTGTTACTATTAGTTTACGACAATTATATATGGGTATAGAAGCGATGAAATTTGTCCTATAACTTCATCAAATATTGGCAAGATATGCCGAATTCGATAGATGATTCCAACACAAAAATGACGCTTTACTTGTGGCGCCTCTGTGCTACCCTAAGTAGGTATATTTCCACTCTCATTGTAATTAGCAGACGGTGATTGGTCAGATTATTCATGCTCGCTACTGAAATTATTTATTTTATAAGCTTCTTCCAGAAGAAATAACGTAATTGAATTGTTGTCTCTACAAAAAATCGTTAGGATAAAACATTTTAACAGACAAAATCTGTACATGCAGTCGTATGTTATAGGCTGCACCGAAGAGAGGAACCGTTTTACCTAGCTACTGATAGATTCAGCTGGTAAAGGAAATTCTTATATTATCTTGGGATATCAATGTTATTTCCAAGGATTGTCCAGATACAGCCGTTAACTATTCGAATAGTCACCACCTATGCCTATAGTAACTATTTTCGGTTTCCTGGTTGACGGAAAAGTGAAATAGGGACAGAATTTTCCAACGGAGTGCGCACATATATAAACTGGGTGTGGTGCCGGCATCAAAAAACTATGCAGAATCTAAGGGAAAGTGTTCGAGGAATCAAAGGGACGTACGGCGTTAAAAATGAAAATCCGTGAAATTTACTTGTAAACGACTTTGACAATGACAGTCATAGAATATGTGTCGATACTGATATATATATATATATACACTCTTTAACTACGGCTTAAGGTTAAATCGGGTAGTCTCTAGGCTAGATAGGGCACTTTCAATTCATATCGGCATGTTACGTACGAGTCTGCTTCGAAGTGTTTTCTCACGGTCAGTTACGCCTTACTGGGCAATGAAAATCTATACAGGACAAAACCATTTCGGATGCGCGACACTTCACAGAACACAAACACTGTGTTACTAGCCGTTACGGTGCTATACATGGCATATACGACAGGTGCATAGCGGTGTACGAGCATTTATGTTGCATAACGATGCGTATCGTAGACGCAAATAGCCATTACATAGTCTATTCAAAAATAGTCTCCGACTAATCCATAGATGTCAAAAACATGAACTGCTTTATCATGAGTAGCCCTAAAACCGGCATGACCATACACGGAGTGAACTTGATGTACCGTATACGATTAAGCCTTCTTTGCCATATCGATATACACCTAAGCCTAACTATTTCAATAGGACAAAGCGCCTATTAAATAGGGGAATTAAAAAAAGAACATTGTTCAGGAAAGTGTCGGATAGCGTGGTCTAGGCGTTCCGGACGTAAAACTCCTTGACGTGACGCTGAACCTATCAATAAAAGCAACCTGCCTGCCTTGCTAACTATACTTACTGATGGGTCGAGCAAGATGACCTAATTAACTAGCCAAAATAAGAAATTCTCTTTCAAGCAGTGCCATAATGGACTGCTCACCATCCGATCGATTGTAAATAGTAATCTGAATGGTGGAGGTTTTTTTATTTTACATAGAACATGGCGTATTTTAGACATCTTTCAGGTGAAGCCTCGCTCTCGGTACCACCCCTCTTTACGCAATTCGATACAACT